>NW_016827678.1:760377-768044 GCF_001698545.2 Rhinopithecus bieti
AAAAAAAAAAAAAAAAAAAGGGAGCCTCTCTGGTGGGTGCAGTGGCTCATGCCTGTAATCCCAGCACTTTGGGAGGCTGAGGTGGGCGGATCACGAGATCAACAGATCAAGACCATCCCGGCCAACATGGTGAAATCTCATCTCTACTAAAAATACAAAAAGTAGCTAGGCGTGGTGGTGCATGCCTGTAGTCCCAGCTACTCAGGAGACTGGGGCAGGAGAATCGCTTGAACCCGGAGGCGGAGGTTGCAATGAGCTGAAATAGGGCCACTGCACTCCAACCTGGGTGATAGAGTGAGACTCCATCTCAAAAAAAAAAAAAAAAAAAGGGAGCCCCTTTTGGCACACCCCTTCAGAGACTTACCCCACTTTCCCACTTTTACGATCCTTCAAATTAATGAGTCCCATTTTCACTGGCCCTACTCACTGGCTAGGTGCCTTTTAACTATTTCTAGTTGGACATTTTAACAACCTACCTGAAGTTTAGTTTCCCAACTGTAAATAGTGATAATACCTCTTCATATAGTCATTATGAGGTTTAAGGAAAGTAATAGATACAAAACACTCAAATTAAGGTGCCCACCACAGTTGCCCCCATTACACAATACCAGTAACAATATCAGTAACAGTACTAATAATACCCAAATACATATATGTGTATTTTAACAAAGTTTTGGTCAAAAGAGCTTTCAAGCAACAGAAAAGACCTGTGGAAAAGTTACTTCAACCAGAGCAAATATAAGAAATGTTTAAAAAGCAAGTGAGATTCAAAGAGTCTAAGGGATTGCACTCAATTCTCCAGCTGGTGAATGGCAGAACAGAGACAGAAACCCCAATGTCTGGGCTCTGAGTGTGGTGGTCTCTACATTTGAACATCCTCATCAGTGCTCAGCACTTCCCTGGATGGCTAGTACAGCTGTCTGCCAAGAAGATGTCCCTGTGTTTTTCCTCGTTGCTGTATATACAGCCTTCAGACAATTCCATAGTTCCGTGGACATTTGACCACCCACAACTGAAGAACAACTTTCTTTTTGCCATTGGCTCTTAGCACATGTAAATTGCTAATCCTTTCTTAAACTGCTAGGTGAACCTCAAATTCTCATGGGACTCATATTTCTTCCAGGGGGCTCATTAGGTAAAGGGACATTCCAAGGAACTCTTTCCTGATTGTTCCTCACTGGAACAGTTCAGTGTGAAAAATAATGACCACTCCTAAGTTCATGTACCTAATTGCCTCTGTCTATCCTGTGGCCTTCAATTAAAGTAAGATCACCATCCGGTTTTTTCCAACCTTTTGTAGCAAGATTGAGAAGGGATGGGGTGGGATTTATTGGACACTGAGAAGAAGGTTCCTGTAACAGCCGCATAAAGAGGTAATGTGGGAAAGCCAAAGCAAGCAGACAGATTTAAAACCAGCTGGAACATGGCCAGGAAAGAGGTTAACACCCTAAGCTTTCCATGAACTTTTCTACTGCGAGTCCTAAGCCAGAGGATCCTTCATCATCAGAAATTATTGGAAACCTGGTTTCAAACTCTCTGGAAAGATGAGACAAGAAATACCTAACAGGGAAGGATTTACTTAGGTTAATTGATTAATTAATGACCACATTTCAACGACTCAAGCTTACTTTGTGGGTGTAAATGTATGAGTAATACTCAAAACCACAAACCTAGGAGCAATAAAAGAGCTTGGGTTGAAAGTTCTACTTTCAGAATTATCCTGATTTTCCTCTGTGCAACTAGGGAGACAAAAATAAAGAAACCAACAGGAAAACTCATAAATCTGTGACTCTGGAAGGAGAGGGTCACATTCTACTTGGAGAGAAGACGCTTTACCCAGCTCCAGTAGGAATTACTTTCTGTGATGTGTTGGGAAGTGAATCCAGAGCAGAAAGGTCCTTTTCAGCTTGTATCTGGACTCGTCTACCTCGCCATTTGGCTCGCCCACACATTGCCACTGCCTTTACCCCAGGTGAGCTCCACACACCAAGCCACCTCTGAAACAGAATTACACTTCTGATGGACCTACCTCCTAAACAACTCTCCAACCAGGGATGAATACCTGGGGACCCAGTTGAACTCCCAATTTGTATTGACTCAGACCCCAAAAGAAAACAGAGGAGAGCATGTAAAATTATCAAGGTTTTGGTCAATTCTCTGACTATGAATTAGTAATTTCTTTCCACCAGATTTCTGACTTCTCCATGTTATGGTTGAATTGTATCACTCACTTCCCAAATTCATATGTTGAAGTTCTGACCCCCAGTACCTCAGAATGTGACCTTATTTGGAAATACAGATGTTGCAGGTATAACCGGTTAAGATGAGGATATACTGAAGTAGGGTGGGCCCCTCATCCAATATGACTGGTGCTCTTATAAAAGAGGGATATTTGGACACAGACACTCACAGAGGAAAAATGATGTGAAGACACACGAGAGCCATGTAATGACAAAGGCAGAGATTGGAGTGGTGCGAGCCAGGGAATACCAAGGATTGCCAGCAAATGCCAGAAGCTAAAGAGGTAAGCAAGGATTCTCCCCTACAGACTCAAGAGGGAGCCCTGCCAACACCTCAATTTCAGGCTTTTACACTGTAGAACTGTGAAACAATAAATTTCTGTTGTTTTAAGCAACCCAGTTTGTGGTACTTTGTTATAAAAGGTGCTATTTTAAAAGGCCAGGCTCAGTGGCTCACACCTGTAATCCCAGCACTTTGGAAGGCTGAGGCTGGTGGATCACAAGGTCAGGAGATCGAGACCATCCTGGCTAGCACTGTGAAACCCTGTCTCTACTAAAAATACAAAAAAAATTAGCCGGGTGTGGTGGCAGGTGCCTGTAGTCCCAGCTACTTGGGAGACTGAGGCAGGAGAATGGCATGAACCTGGGAGGAGGAGTTTGCAGTGAGCCGAGATCGGGCCACTACACTCCAGACGGGGCGATAGAATGAGACTCTGTCTCAAAAAAAAAAGAAAAAAAAAAAATGGTGTTATAAAAGTAACACAGTGATCTATCACTAAAATTTCTTTAATGATCTATCAGCGGACATATTTGTTAAACAAATAGGAAAGTAGCTCACTTTGAAAAATATTTGTTACCCACTTTAGAGTCTTTCACTTTCACTTTCTCAATTTCTGAGAGAAATTTCAACAATGAATTTGCCAAAATTTCTCAAATAACTATTTGATTTTTACTCGAATTAGAGTCTCCTTGTTTAGGAAACTAAAGTTAGATAAAACTAAGGCAAAATCAACCCTACATATCAGAAATGAAACATTTTAGCTTCCTCCTCCCCACTGATTATGGAGAGATAATTTTTTAAGAGTAAGATCATGATTATCATATAAAGTTATAACTCTCATATAATGTTAAAATATGTTGATATGGTTAGGTTTTGTGTCCCTACCAAAATCTCATCTTGAATTATAATCCCCATAATCCTCATAATCTCCCCATGTCAAGGGAGAGACTAGGTGGAAGTAATTGGATCATGGGGGCAGTTTCCCCCGTGTTGTTCTCATGATAGTGAGTTCTCACGAGATCTGATGGTTTTATAAGTGTTTGGTAGTTCCTTCTGTGTTCATTCTCCCTCCTGCTGCTTTGTGAAGAAGGTACCTTGCTTCCCCTTCACCTTCCACCATAATTGTAAGTTTCCTGAGGCATCCTCAGCCATGTGGAACTGTGAGTCAATTAAACCTCTTTCCTTTACAAATTACCCAGTCTGAGGCAGTACATTATAGCAGTATGAGAACAAATTAACACACACGTCAAAATTATATTTGACTGATTTATTAATGAGGGAATCAAAAATATACAAAAATAACTACTTCAAAAGAGAATTCAAATAGATACAGAAGTAATCAGGGATACTAAAATGAATTTTCTAATCAATGCATAAGGTGAAATCAATTGTACATCTTTTTTTTTTTTTTTTTTTTTTTTTTTTTTGAAACAGGGCCTCATTCCATCACTTAGGCTGGAATGCAGTGGCATAATCATGGTTCACTACAGCCTTGACTTTCCTGAGCTCAGATGATTGTCCCACATCAGCCTCTCAAGTGGTTAGGACTACAATTGCGCGCCACCATGCTTGGGTAATTTTTTGTGTGTTTTGTGGAAACACGGTTTTGCCATGTTACACAGGCTGTTCTCAAACTCCTGGGCTCAAGAGATCTGCCCACCTCAGCCTCCCAGAGTGTTGGGATTACAGGCATAAGCCATTTCACTGCATTTCTAGGAAAAGGAACTACCATCAGTTTTCTACAACTAAGTATTATAAAGTAGCTCAAAGGCAATGAAGGTGCAAATTTTCATAGAATCAGATAACCTAGAAGGATGCATTAGACATCTGGCATCCCACTGAAAGGACTTTTACTAATCTCTTCTCACCCATTTCAATCTCTGTCACAAGTTTTCCTGGAATATTTCTTCCCTATGATCATAATAATCTCATATTGTCATGATTATAAAATAAGACTCATCAACTTTGGTCTAGTTACTTATATAATACTTTAAGAGTGTTAATTATGTTTCAACAGCAGCATCCATAGATTTGGCTAAAGTATTCTCTTCTTGAGGTCCCCAAAATTTAGTGAGGTTGCGGACCTGATAAGAAGTGATCTTCCTCACCATCTGAAAACCTGGAATCTTGGAAGCCAGATGCAAGACCAGTTTTTGGGAAGGAGAGTGGAGGTACGTTTTGGTGGTGAAAGTAAAGTCAACCTTTCAACCTTAAATCATGTATGACAGGTCATACATGATTAACTGAGAATACAATCATTCATTCTCCAATACAATACTGCAGATAAAGCCTTGGCTACACAATTGATTTGTATAACTCTATCTTGGTTTGGAAAAAAAAAAGAAAAAGCAGATTCTTACAGAATCTATGTAAATAATTATATTGCCATAAAAAGTTAGGAGACTCGGTAAGAGTGTCTAATTTGAGTTCAGAATAGACAAAGAACATAGACAAATGAAAGCTCAATCGAATTATCTAGTGTCTCTCACTCAATAGCGAATAGATTTCTATCATCTATTTACAGATATTGCCAAATAATTAGACCAAAAAGTCAAATTCCCAATCACTGTTGTCACTAGAAGAAGGAATAAATTATTGGTCCTGGTCAAATCAAAACCAAAAACAGAGGCCAGGCATGGTGACTCACGCCTGTAATCCTAGCACTATGGGAGGTCGAGACAGGCAGATCATGAGGTCAGGAGATCAAGACCACCCTGGCTAATATAGTGAAGCCCTGTCTCTACTAAAAATACAAAAAATTAGCCTGGTGTGGTGGCAGGCGCCTGTAGTCCCAGCTACTCAAGAGACTGAGGCAGGAGAATCGCTTGAACCCGGGAGGCAGAGCTTGCAGTGAGCCGAGATGGTGCCAGTGCACTCCAGCCTGGGCAACAAAGCAAGAGTCCGACTCAAAAAAAAAAAAAAAAAAAGAACACAAAATCAGTGGGGGGAAAAAACCTACTGAAACAGAGTCCCTAAAATTCACTCTATAAGCAAAGAAGAGGGCTTGATATGCCCACACCTGGGCTTCATCTACTCATGAGGCTTACTTCTCCAGCAGTGCTATCAACCTGGCTTTGTCAGGTGGATCTAGGTGGTAGCTCAGTGAGACCTATGAAATTATAAAGGGATAATTTCTTAATACTAAAATTATGATCCTCATTTACGTTTCAATGAACATATGTCAAACCTTTTTTCTTTTTCTTTTTTTTGGGGGGGGGGGGTTTGAAATGGAGTTTCACTCTTGTTGCCCAGGCTGAAGTGCAATGGCTCAGTCTCAGCTCACCACAACCTCTCCCTCCCAGATTCAAGTGATTCTTCTGCCTCAGCCTCCTAAATAGCTGGAATTACAGGTATGTGCCACCATGCCCAGCTAATGTTTGTATTTTCAGTAGAGACAGGGTTTCACCGTGTTGGCCAGGCTGGTCTCGAACTTTTGACCTCAGGTGATCCACCCGCCCTTGGCCTCCCCAAGTGCTGGAATTACAGGCGTGAGCCACCACGCCTAGCCATGTCAAAGTTTTTTATTTAAATTATTTAATAGTGAAAGAACCAGTAAGAGATTAAAAAATTGTTCAAAGAAGAATTCACAGCATAGACACATAGTCAATCAGAAATGCTGAAATAAATTTGCGAATAGGTGCAGTAGTGGGCTTGCCTCCTCCATAAGACAGAACCAATTTTACCACCACTGGACAAGATCTGTTTGCATTTCTGTGAGCATCACTACCATCAGTTTTCTTAAAACTTTAAGAGTTGTAAAACAGTTCAGAAACAATGAAGGTGCAGTCCTCTGTAGATTCAAATGACCCCAAAAGATGTGTTAGCCATTGAAAACTGTTCTACTAAGCTGGGAGGTTGAGAGATGCTTAGCGTCATGGTACCAGTAAGGATCCATCTGACCATCCTACAGTGGTCAGATGCCAAAGACCCAGGGCTAGTCTCCCACCCTAGTGCTGATCTTCCTTGTCCTTCTATTCCTACCAAAGGGAGATTCCTGTTCTGAGTAAGAAATCCATAAATTTATGGCCTCACATTCTTACTGCCTCCTGCCCTTTAGCTTCCAGGACACCAAGGAGATGGGGACCAGAAGTAAAGAGTTCTGGGAATGAAGCTAAAAGATCCTTTAGTTTATACAAGAGACAGGAGAAAAATAAGTGTGGGATTGTGTAGATGGAGAACAGGGACGATAAAGGCAAAGCTAAAGGGTTAGTTGAGGCTTACTTGATTGCATGTCTTTGAGAAGTGAGAAGAAGGGTAGAGAGGGGACAAGAGAGATGGAAGGGGGAAGGCAGAGAGAGTCTCAGTCATCATTCTACTGTCAGGCTTGACAGTCAACAGAGATTCTAAAGTCCTTATCACAGCGAGTGTCTGGCATAGTCAGAACATAGTACATAAGACACAGACATGGCCACAGACTTACAAGGATGCATGGGATAGACAGGGAAAAATTATATGAACTTATGGGGAAAATTAGCTACTCAAAAAAAGATTTTCAAATTTGTGGGTGAACACTGTTGACAGCCTGATAATTGTCAAACTTTGAGACTTAAAATGTAGAGCCAGAGAGTTATCAGAAGTTGTCAGAAAGAGCTACCTATTTGCTTCCTTTTGTTTTTCTTATTTTATTTGCACTTAAAAATAATGCCGCAGTGAATAGATCTGTATACATAAATGCTTCCACGTATTATACAACTTACTTGTAAATAATTCCTGAAAGTAGAATAACAATGACAAACACTGAAACACAATAAACTGTTATGTAAATATAACCATCTAAATTCCTAAATTCCCTCCAAACAGTGCAGGAGGTCATATTAACTCTTTGAAATGAATGATCTAAGTGACAATAAAAAGCTAGGATGTGAACTGATTTAGGAACCACTCATTTTCCTTCCCAAAAGCTGCACTGTACAAGCTTCTTGTCCACTATGTCTCCATTTTGGAGTTCCTGGAAGTGATAAATATGAGCGCTGGAGCTAGAGGAAGCTTTGGTCTGAAATATACCAAGAGCTCAGTAAAGCAGCAGGAGCTAGCTCAAGCAGACCGGAAGTTCTCATTTGAACTGTTCTATTTCTTTTATTGATCAAGAATAGAAAACAAGTATCTTTTTTTTTTCTTTTTTATTATACTTTAAGTTCTAGGGTACA
>NW_016827678.1:768990-785959 GCF_001698545.2 Rhinopithecus bieti
TTATTTCTGAGGGCTCTGTTCTGTTCCATTGGTCTGTATCTCTGTTTTGGTACCAGTACCATGCTGTTTTGGTTACTGTAGCCTTGTAGTATAGTTTGAAATCAGGTAGTGTGATGCCTCCAACTTCGTTCCTTTGGCCTAGGACTGTCTTGGCAATGTGGGCTCTGTTTTGGTTCCATATGAACTTTAAAGTAGTTTTTTCCAATTCTGTGAAGAAAGTCATTGGTAGCTTAATGGGGATGGCATTGAATCTATAAATTACCTTGGGCAGTATGGTCATTTTCATGATACTGATTCTTCCTATCCATGAGCATGGAATGTTTTTCTATTTGTTTGTGTCCTCTTTTATTTCATTGATCAGTGATTTGTAGTTCTCCTTGAAGAGGTCCTTCAAATCCCTTGTAGGTTGGATTCCTAGGTATTTTATTCCCTTTGAAGCAATTGTGAATGGGAGTTCACTCATGTTTTGGCTCTCTGTCTGTTATTAGTATATAAGAATGCTAGTGACTTTTGCACATTGATTTTGTATCCTGAGACTTTGCTGAAGTTTGGGCTGAGTCGATGGGGTTTTCTAAATATACAATCATGTCATCTGCAAACAGGGACAATTTGACTTCCTCTTTTCCTAATTGAATACCCTTTATTTCTTTCTCTTGCCTGATAGCCCTGGCCAGAACTTCCAACATTATGTTGAATAGGAGTGGTGAGAGAGGGCATCCCTGTCTTGTGCCAGTAGAAAACAACTATCTTATAATAAATTATTTCTGTTGGTAGATATTACTGCTGAAAACATAATAGGGAGAAATAACTAGAGGAAGATGTGGTGACAAAAGGAGGTGGAGAAAATTACTTTAAATCAATGTTAAATCATGCTAACTAGTCAAACAAAAAATATCCAAACAAACAAAAAAATCAATGTTAAATCATGATGAATGCATTTGATGGAAAAGAAAAGCTTTAGCCGAGAATTCAAAAGTGAAAGACAGCAACTGTCAGCAGATAAGAAAAGTTGTGGGCACAGGGGGAATTAACAGCCTCCACTGGAGCCCTGAAATCACCTGAGTGCAGCTGACTCAAGTTTCTCAGGTTGTTAGAACTATTAAGTCACAGAACTTGCTTTTATCCCACAAGGACCTGTTTACTGGGTTGTGAGTGAGCCCATAACACATGAATACCATGGCCTCCTGATTCTTGTTTCCTTGTAAAAGTGTGTTTCCTGCTCTGAACCGTCCTGTACCTTGGCTCCACTAGGTTTCCGTCTGCTTAGGTCAAGCATGAATCATACACTTAATAGGTGCAATGAAAATGCATATGGCAATGTGGCAAGGTCATGCCCCAGATTTTATACTCAGATATATAGGGGGGAAATAAACATCTTATTTTAAAGCTGATCTAACTCTTATGCCAATTAAAGACATCTCCATAACTTCCTATTTCTTTCAGGTTAATTTTTTTTTAGTAAGTTCTCAGTCTTCTTAGAATACTTCCCCTTCACCATTCTCCTCTCTAAAATGTTGTCTGCTGGTATGAGGGAAATCATGATTTTAAGTTAAACTGCTTAAGTTTCTCACCTGTAGGTTTTTATGCATCTCCTGGTAGCTGGGTCTTTGGAGTAGTGAGTCAGGTTTAGCCCCTGGGCATTTGTGATGACATCCATTGACATGAGGCTGGTCTCTCCTAGCCCTATGGGAGCATCATGCAGACATCCACTGCTGAAGTCAGTGAGTCCAGCCATTGGCTTGTTTTTAGGAAGTCCCCACACATTGCTGCCTCATTGCCCTGAGTCCATGTCTCTAGTTCTCACTGTCTTCACATCTCCTGCACTGTGGAATCAGGCACAACACCTCAGGTTCATTTCTCCATCCTCCACCTGTGTTTCTTTCCCTCCCACACTGTGTTAGATGTAGCTCAAACCAAAAGCAACAATGTGCATAAAGACCTGCACATATAACCCATACCTATCTAGATAGCTTTATGGACTTCTCTCAAGACTCAAACCCAGGAGAGAGGATAACAATGTTACAGGTACCTGACCAGCCTGTCCTACTTTCTTCTGTCTTAAACACTCCATGCTTTTGTCAGTTCCAACACACACATTATTTCACATTTTGACATTACTTAACAGATCTTTCATTGATTGTACAAGAATTTCTCTGGGATAAACATCAAAGAATATGCTAGACCATAGGACATAACAACAATGAACATACCACTTCCCACACCACAGGACAATATTAAAGTATCTATCACCACATGTCCTGACCAACATTTCCTATGCACATTTGTAACACTTGCTGTTCCGATAACCTTAACATGGCATCTCACTCTAGCTTTAATTTAATTTCTCTAGTTACAGCATTTGAGCTCTCTTTATGAACTTATTAACCGTTCAGATGTTCCTCTTTAAGTTGCTTTTTCATATCTTCAGCCAATTTTTTCATTAGTTTTCTGGTCTTTTTCTTTTTAATGTTGCAATTGATACCTTTCTATATATTAGTCCATTTTGAGTTTCAGGTACTGTAGCATCTTTTATCTTTTGCATTTTCATTCATCTTTTAACTTTATGTATGGTGTCTATTGAAAAGAAATTTTTTATTTTAATATGGTCAAACTGAACAATATTTTTCCTTATTATGCAGTTTTGTTTCTTATGTAAAAGGCCTTTTACCAACCCTTGGGCACAGAAATATTTCATTCAATTACCTTCACAATTTTTAACTTGCAGAAATGTCTTTAATCCATACCAAATTGACTCTATATACAGTGTAAAGTAGGGAACTGAGTTTATTTTTCTTCATCAGCAAGAATTTTCTTAATATCACTAAAATAATTATTTCTTTCACTATTTTTAATGTGCTACTTTATTTTTTAGCTATCTTTTAAAGTTTTCCATATACACAGGTCAATTTCTGAGCTTTTTATTCTATTCCATTGATCTATTTGTCCACTCCTTAACCAATATATTTTCTAACCATATTATCGTTGAGTGTCTTAATATCTGGTATGGTAAACACTCTCCTTTCTCTTCATTTTCAAATATGGCTTAGCTATTCATGGACTTTTATTTTTTCAAACACCTTTTAGAGAGAGTTTTTAAAATTCTTTAAAAAATATTGATAAAATTTTGACTGAAATTGTATTGAATTTGTAGATTAGCTTGAGGCAAATTGACATCTTTGCTACATTAAATCAGTCTGTTTATTTAAAATCTCTTGGGCTCGGAGTGGTAGCTCATGCCTGTAATCCCAGCATTTTGGGAGGCCAAGTAGGGTGAATCACCCAAGGTCAGGAGTTCAAGACCAACTTGGCCAACATGGTGAGACCCTGTCTCTACTAAAAATACAAAAATTAGCTGGGCATGGTGGTGGGTGCCTGTAATCCCAGCTACTCAGGAGACTGAGGCAGGAGAATCGCTTGAACCTGGGAGGCGGAGGTTGCAGTGAGCCAAGATCGCACCATTACATTCCAACCTGGGCAACAACAGCGAAACTCCGTCTCAAAAAAAAAAAAAAAAAAATTCTATTTTAATTGAGTTTTAAAATTTCTCCAGAAAAGACTGGCTTTCTTTGTAAGGTGGATTTCTAGAAATTTATTCATTTGGAGTAATATTATGAATAGCATATTATTTCTATTGTATAAAGTTGTCCTGTACCCAAAACTTTGCTAACCTCTTTTACTTCTAATAGTTTTCTCTTAATCCGTTGGAATTCATATGATCATTTCATTTCTGAACTACTATTGTATAACACTAACACAGTGCTATGTTCATTCACATTTTAGTAGGTGTGAAAGAACACTGTATATTCTCCCTTTTCCCTCAAGCTATACATGCAGAATCCCTCAATTAATAGAAAATTTTTTCATTTAAATTAAAAAGAGCCTGTAGCCAAAGCGTGAAAATTTCTCTACAATTCTCCTTTCCTATTCTGTTGTTTGATTTGTTTTCTTTTATCTACTTTATTTTCAGATTTTGAATTTTCTTGAACTTCATATATTCTATTTCTATAACTTTAGTTGTTACCCTTGCAATTTCCACACATACAGTTTGACTTAAAATTTAAAACAATTTATCTATCTTCTTCCTGAGTAATAAATAATAAAAAGTCTTCAAAATCTTTTACTCCAATCACACCTCTCCTATTTTGCATGTTATGATGGGCTAGTATTTGATTTCCATTTTGTGTTTTTCCTCCAATTTAATCAGAATTATTTTTATTTTATACAGTTAGTGTTAATTATGTATTTCCATATTCATCAATGTCTTTTGTCACACTGCTTCTTGCATCTCATTTCAGTCTACATTCAGTGCTTTTATTCTTAAAGCACATCCTCATGTAATTTTTCAGTAAGAATGTCTAACTAGTAAATTATTTCAAGAATATTTTTCTTCTTTCTTCTGACCTCTAGTGTTGCCATTGAGAAGTCTTTTGTCAAGCTCATCTAAGTACCTACCTTCACAGGCAATATTCTTTCTTCATTGTTCATTTTTCAGTTTTTCTTTAATTGCTGTCATATGATGCTTTGCAATTTGGTTGTAACGTTTCCGGGTATGGATTTATTTATCTGTTTTATCCTCCTTAGTTGCTTACTTATCACTAAGTTCAAATTTAAGGTGATGATTATTAACTTGCTCTGCAGAAGTCGAACATATGAGGAGCTAGCCTAAGGAATGTACTATCAAGTCATTCCAATCTGGAATACTGTTCATTTAGACCTCATTAGCTTTCCACACTGCAAAATTACATGAGTTGAGTTACATGTTGGTGTCATGCCGTTAGCTCTCATCAGGGTTCAACATAAGCCATATACATAGTATTTCTATATAGCCTATAAATCACAGTTTAAAACATTATATTCGAAAACTGAGAGGTCAACAGTTCCAAATTTCTCTATCTCCACCCCAAGTATTAATCATTCTCTCTTTCCACCCTGGTTCTGAGAAACAAAAGTGTCCTTTTCCCTCTCCAAGGCTCACTCATCTTTTCTTCCACTATCTCTGACACTTGGCTCAGTAATTATACCTTTACTCTGAGGTCATGTTTGACTTTTCCACTCCACCCACTCTTTCCTTACAGTTAAAAAAAATCACATTTCACACTTTCTAAAAAATAAAAACTTTCCCTCATCCCTTCCTGTCCCTAAAGATAATTACCTCTATTTCTCACTCTCACAGCCAAACTTCCTGAAGGAGGGAGAGGTTGTATCTCCTATACCACCTACCCAACCCCACATGCCCATTTCATCCTAGCCCTGCTGCAATTTGGCTTCTTCTCCCATCACTTCACACAACTACTCCAGGCAAGATTACTAATGACTTCCTGACCTCCAAAGCCAAAGGAGTCTCTTCAGGACAAATCCTGTTTTGGTGCTCCAAAGCTTTTGACATCTTTGCCTAATTTGTTACTGACTGTTACAATTCTTCTGTGGTTTTTCAGATTGCCCCTTGGATTGCTTTATCATACTATACTTACTATTCCTCTTCCCTGCTTTAAGTGAGGGAAGCCTATGGGTATTCCTGTTCCTCTTCTTGTAACCACTTCCCTGGCTTTTTAGCTCATACTTATAAGTTGAAGACTGTTGAAATATCTCTCTAACCCTTGTCTCTCTCTTGAGCTCCAAGCCCAATTTCTCACAGCTTCAATTGACATCTTCAACGGGATGCCCAATCACATCTCAGATTCAATGTCTCCAAATAGAAGTTTGTTTCTTTTTGTTTCAAACTTTTTTTCTTATATTCCCTATTCTGATGTACCATTGTCATTCACTGCCCAAATTTAAAGAGAGCAATTCTCTAGTCCAACACTGTCAAATAGAACTTCCTGTGATGATGGAAATGTTCTGTGTCTGTGTTATCCAGTATGGTAGTACAAGCCACCTGTGGCTATGGAACACTTGAAATGGAGCTAGTGTGAATGAAGAACTGAATTTTTAATATATTTAATGTTAACTAATTTAAATTTAAATAGCCACATGTAGCTATTCTATTGGAGACCAGAGTTATAGTCTTTCCTCTCAACTAAATTATTTTTGCCACCATGTCTCATAGTTTTTATCTTCTAAATTTATTTTGGAAATATCCTTTTGAAAGCACTCATACTTTTCTATTGCCACTGTATCACTTGCAAATGTCAATCTGTTTATTTACTTTCCCTGCCCCAAGAGTCTTCATTAACCTCATTTTATATTTTATACAAGATGATATTTAAATGTCTATTCATGGCCTATAAGGCCTTTCATTATGGGGTCTACTTTCCTCCCCAGCTACTCCCAGTGCCCTCTATGAGCATCACATTCAACTCTTCACCCTTCTCCTATACATCCAGTAACATCTCCTAGCTCTTGAACATTCTGTACTTCTGCCTATAATATCACTCCTTATCGGTGGAACCAGACCCTAATATTTCAACGTAGGTTCTTTCTATTTTCCCTAAGTGTCAGCTGGTCTGAGAAATAAAGAGAAAGAGTACAAAGAGAGAAGTTTTACAGCTGGGCCTCCGGGGGTGTCATCACATATTGGTAGGGCTGTGATGGTGACCCCAAGTCGCAAAACCAGCAAGTTTTTATTAGGGATTTTAAAAGGGGAGGGGGTGTACGAACAGGGATTAAGTTATAAAGATCACATGCTTCAAAGGGCAATAAAGCATGTGAAAGGCAAAAAATGTGCCTTGCCACAAGGCAAGGCAAAATTAGAATTACTGATGAGGGCCTATGTCCTGCTGTGCATGCATTGTCTTGATAAACATCTTAACAGGAAATAGGGTTCAAGAGCAGACAACAGGTCTGACTAGAATTTACCGGGCTAGAATTTCCCAATCCTAATAAGCCTGAGGGTACTGCAGGAGACCAGTGCCTATTTCAATCCTTATCTCAACCACATAAGACAGACCCTCGCAGAGCAGCCGTCTATAGACCTACCCCCAGAAATGCATTCCTTCCCCAGCGTCTCAATTATTAATATACCTTGCTGGGAAAAGAATTCAGCAATATTTCTCCTACTCACATGTCTATCTATAGGCTCTCTGCAAGAAGAAAAATATGGCTCTATTCTGCCCGACGCCTCAGGCAGTCAGACCTTATGGTTATCTTTCCTTGTTCCCTGAAAATTGCTGTTATTCTGTTTTTTTTCAGGGTGCACTGGCTTCATATTGTTCAAACACACATGTTTTACAATTTGTACAGTTAACTCAATCATCACAGGGTCCTGAGGTGACATACATCCTCAGCTTATGAAGATGACAGGATTAAGAGATTGCAGTAAAGACAGGCATAAGAAATTATAAAAGTATTGATTGGGGAAGTAATAAATGTTCATGAAATCTTCACAGTTTATGTTCAGATACTGCAGTAAAGACAAGCGTAAGAAATTATAAAAGTATTAATTTTAGGAACTGATAAATGTCCATGAAATCTTCACAATTTATGTTCTTCTGCCTCGGCTCTGGCAGGTCTCTCCATTCGGGGTCCCTGACTTCCCGCAACAACTCCTCTTTATCTTTTCCATGAATTTCCACTCATATTAAATGGCCAAGTCAGATGCCACCTCCTCATTAATGTCACTCCTGATTATCCATGGAAATCTTGTTTCTGCTTTCTTTGCATTTTTATAACATTTAACAGATCCTCTATCATAGCACTTAGCATGGTGTCCTATGGTGGCTTGTATATCTGCCTCACTCTTCTGTAGAGCAAAAACAATGTCCTATGTAACCTTCTTTACTCTTATCTGTGAATAAATGAACAATCATAAAATTCACATTTCCTCCTATAATTGAGAGTCAAAAATGCATCACCTGAAAAACCTGAGTATTTCCTTTATTTAGATAGCTAAAGTTATAAACCTATTTCTTTTTCTTATTGTCTCTATGAAGTCTTTCATTATCAGATGCATGAAAATAGAGCTTTCTTTATTTTCCTATAATTTATTTTAGGTAGATCACATAACACCTCTAGCTCTATTACTTATTATCTTTGCAACATAATCCACCTAAGTCCCAACTTTCCCATCTGAAAAATGGGGATAATAATTGAATGGAGAGGAATAATGGTGGAAAAGGAAAGAAAAAACAGAAATAGAGAGAAAGGAAGGGAGGCAGGAAAAGAGACAGGAAGGGAGGAAGGAAACATACTGTAAACTCTCAGGTGGAGATGTACTTTTCCAGGCCTCCCTTATTGCTCACAAGAATATACCGATGCCATTGGTACCACTGATTTGGAGTGAGATTTTCCCAGATCTGAGAAGCATTGCTTTCTTTCATTCTCTCTGTGAAGAATTGTAGGTCATTTCCTAGGCAACACTGGGTGTCATCAGAGCTGGATCTGGGACGTTCCTGAAAATCACTTCCCCAACCATTTGGGATAGTTTTGACAGTTTGAAAATAGTTTTGATTCTGAGTTTGATATGAATATCATAATTACACATTCATTTATCTACAATAGTTTTCTATGCCTGCTATAGTTTCATGAGGATTCAGTGAGCTCTCAGTATGATAACCCTTTTAAAGCATTTTGCCCATAGTAAGGACTCAATACATGATAGCTATGGCTATTATTTATAGTATTCCATAATCCTGCATGTTCTGAAACTGCAGTATTTTTGAGTGCTGAATCATAACTTTCTTCTGCTCAAGTGCTAAAAAGTTCACAGTGACCAATGGCTGATGTTTGTGTATATGCGGCATTTATCATTATCGTATTTTTATTTGTGTGGGTATTTGACTGATGTCTGTCTCCCCCGCTAGGCTATATGAAAGCAAGTGCTCTGTCAGTTCTTGGTTACCACTGTCTGCCCAACACTTAACAAAGTGCCTAGTACACGGGGAGCACTCAATAAATATTTGCTGAAATAATTTGTTCACTTATTTGAAAAACATTTCAGATACCGTGCTAGACATTAGAGGTACAAAGGTAGTTCAAAGAAAGTTTTCTGCCTAAATGAACGGTAGTTTAAAAATTCTTACAAGGAGAGTATCTAACAAGTCAGGATAGAGGGGATAGCTATGAAATGCTTTCCAGAGAAGGTGACAGTTGAGCTAATCTTGAAATAGGCAAGAAAAAGAGAAAGAATAGTCCAGAAAGAGCAAACACACACACACATAAAAATGATAAAGAAAGGGAAGTCTTTCTGTTTAATTGGAAAAGGATCTGTGAGAAAGAGAATAACAAGAAATAAGGTGAAAAAGTAAAGAGACATGGGAACATGTACTGTGAGCCATATTAAAGATTTTGCATTTAATTATGAAGGCAATCTGGAGATATTGAAGGATTTGACACAGAGAAAGAGAATAACCTGAAAAACAATGAGGCGGACTAGATCTCTAAAGTGTTTCCAATTTTAGCAGTTTGTGATTCAGAAATGTTGAAAGCTAAATTGAATACTCAAATACAGTTTGTGTGTGTTTGTGTGTGTGTGTGTGTGTGTGTATATATACACATACATACATACATAGAGAGAGAGAGAGAGTAGTTAGACTAAACTGCTATAACAAACAGACTCAAAATGTAATGACAAAAGAGGTTCATGATGTTCTCATATGCAGCCCAGGTCAAATGTTCATGGTTGCCTTACGGAGGAGAGAAAGGATCAGCTCCTCACAGTCACTTGAAGCTAACAGAGCTCTGCCGTAATAAACATGTGACTTTCAAGATCATTTTGGTTTTCATGTCACCATTTCATCCTTTGTGAATGGATTATAGCATATGACTCAGATCTGGAAATATCATACATCACTTCCATTCACTAGGATGCAGTCACATGACCACATCTGGAAGTCTAGGAATGGTAGGCTAGCTGTTTGCTAAATCACTCTCTGCCACACTATTTCAATTTAGAATTTGGGGTATATTTGTACTGTTTTCCCTAGGTGGTTTTATAATTTGTTTTCTAGTTTAATTCTCTTAGAGTTTGTATATTTCATTATAAGAGGTCTCAAATTCCTCTTTAAAGCAAGTAGAGTGCAGACCACAAATAAAGCAACAATCATAAATTTGACTAATGTCAACAAAAGTGCATAGTATTTTATAGTTCACGAAGCATTTTCACACTCTTTAGTTTGTTTTTTTAAAGCAACCCTTTGATGTAAGCAGGAAACTGTAGTTACCAACAATTTTGAAATATACATGTTATTTGGAGAGGTCGGTAATTTACCTGAAGTTGCCTAATGACACTCATTCTAACAGTTATTTAAATGTGGAGAACATTTAACTGTCTCCAAATCCCTCTTAAAATGTAGGAGGATTTTTTTCAAGTCTTGTAAAGAACCGTTTCTGTTTATTTTAAAATAAAGGACATATTCATTAGGAGCAGACAGATTCTGACACTTTGTTAAAGGGGTTAAGGTGGTATATTCGTTTCCTAGGGCTGCCATAACAAAGCCCCACAAACCGAATGGCTACAATAACAGGAATTTATTGTCTCATGGTTCTGGAGGCTAGAAGTTTGAGATCAAGTTGTCAGCAGGCCATGCCCTTCTGAAGGCACTAGGGGAGGATCTGTTCCAATCCTCTCTTCTAGCTTCCGGAAGTTCTTTGGCTTGCGGCAGTATAACTTCAATCTTCACAGAACTGTGAGACAATAAATTTCTAATTTTCTCATCTTTGGCTTGGATTTAGTCAATGAGACAAAGGACAACATATTAGGGAATTAACAGCCTGCAAGGAAATGAAGACAGCTTTCCTATGCCCAAGAAGGAGTTGGAAAATGCGGCAGTAGAAAGCAGCCAACAAAAAATTCCAAATGCTCTGGCCATGTTAAGTTTGCCGTTCAAAACATTTTACCAGCATTTGGCCTGCTGCCCCCCACCAGCCCTTCCCTGGAAAGGAACAGTGTGTCAGCCCCCCACATCTATGTAAGTTTCCCACTTGTCTCCACTGAGCAACATTCTTCCCATGAGGTCATGTTCAGCTCCTATCTTTATTCCAGATGACTTTTCAATTATTTTATGTATTTCAACTGTGGATGTATAAAACCCAAACCAAGCATACGATAGGGTACAGAGAGCCCAGCTGTTCAATAGAAAAACATCTTTCAGTACTTTCTCCCTTCTCTCCAGCCCAACCCAACTTCCCCACCCAGTGTTTTTCTAAAACCCAAAAGAAGAAAGGAGGACAGAGAGTAAAATCTTTTTACTGTTCACCAGTGAACTGGGAAAGTGTTGCTTCCATGAATACTCATGCCCTGGTACCTGGCGCACTGAACACTCCGCCGCTTCATTTTTCTGACTGCCTTGTTCACACTTGCCAAGTCAACATCTGTGGATTGCATGACTTTTTAATTAGAGGAGATGAAGAGTATGTGTTTTTAAAAAAGAGAGAAAAGAAAAAAAGAAACGCCTGATAGGACTTGCACCTCAAACTTCTACCCACCTTTCTCTTCCACACCACTCCAGGATTTTTTTCCCCCAAATTAACCTGAGAGATGGAACTACCTCTGGTCCAGCTTGAGGCAAATTTGGCAGCTTTAGGGGTTGAATGGCGACAACTTACTAACAATCTGCTTTTCTCTGCAAATTGCTAAGCCAGTGGCATTTCTTGGCCAATTCAAAAATCAGGTGATTCCCAAAAAAACTACAGCACATTTTTGTCTAGGGTTCTCATCCAAGAACCAAAGCAACATGCTGCCAGAGGCTGCTGGTCCTGAGTCTACTGCTGAAATGCAGTCTTACCAGGAGGTTGGCATTCCTGAGCTATTTCTTCTAGAAAGGGACAGAAGTTAGTGTAAAAATTTGGAGGATTACGGGATAAAAGGGACAAGAAGAGAAGGTAAATGTCTACTAAGATGTGGTACTTACATGAATGTGGTCATAAGAAAGGCCAAATTGGGCAGCAGTTTTATAGAGTTATCACATCCAGATGTGAAGAGGCTGCACTCAATATCAATCCGCAAAGAGGAGTGCTGCTTACATTGTCTCCTTCTTGTAAACACAAGGGTGTCAGTTGCAAATGTCTGTTAGGCCCACCTGAATCAGCTACTCTTTGTTACACTTCCTAAAAGGATTTTCTTAAATATAAACATAAATATGTCACTCCCACTGCTTAAAACACTACAATGGAAACTCCCACTGCTTAAAATGCTCCTGCTCTTAAAGTTCAAACTCTCACCCACCATGGCTTTAAAAACCCTGCTTCTAGAGCCTTTGCCTAATTCTAGTTTCTTCTTCCCAAATACATTCTATGCTCCATCCATGCCCAGCTCCTTGTAGTTATTTTAAAGCATCCTGTTTGTCTGCTGTCCCAATTCTTGCCTTCCAACCCACCCTTAGCTCTCTTCAGGCTGCTTGAGACTATCATCCCCTCCTCCTTCTCTTCCTCCCTTATTTCATCTTATGGTCAGATGGCTAACTCCCACTTACCCTACAGGCCTCAATGCCAATTTCAGTTACTCTAGAAAGCCTTACCTGCCCCCATGCCTTACAAATCAGTGTTAAACACCCTTTCCATGAGCTTTCCCAAACCTTGTGTTTTCCCTTTAATCAGGTGCAACCCTCTGTATTGTAACTGCCTGGTCACTCATCTCTCTCCTCTTCCTCCCCTCGCCCACTCTAACTCAGGACTACTGATTCCAAGATCAAGCAGTAGGCCAATCTTGTGCACTAGGACCCTAGCACCACGCAGAGTGTCCTGAACTTATAAGTGTTCAGCAAATATTTGTTGATGTGATCAGTCATTTATTCAATTAAAATATCCCATGCTCCAATAGTGGAGATAGAAAAGTCTTTGGTTCATGTCTTTGGTTCCCAGTCTTTCTATGTAACCCTTAATCAATTTTCTGTGGTTATATTTCAGCTGCAGCCATTTTATAAAAAGAAACAGTGGGATGAAAGATGAACATCACCAACAAAACCACTTTCTGGCCGGGTGCGGTGGCTCACACCTGTAATTCTAGCACTTCAGGAGGCAAGGTGGGCAGACTGTTTCAGGTCAGAAGTTTGAGACTAGCCTGGCCAACATGGTGAAACCCTGTCTCTAGTAAAAATACCAAAAAAAAAAATGAGCCGCGCATGGTGGCACTTGTCGGTAGTTCCAACTACTGGGGAGGCTGAGGCACGAGAATCGCTCAAACCTGGGAGGCAGAAGTTATAGTGAGCTGAGATCGCACCACTGCGCTCCAGCCTGGGTGACACAGTGAGACTCCATCTCAACAACAACAAACAGCAACAATAAAACTCCACTTTCTTTCCTTCCACAGTTGTTAAAAGACTCAGAGGGGTTTTTATGTTTTGTTTTGTTTTGTTTTGTTTTTTGTTTTTGAAATTTTTGTAGAGACAGGGTCTCGCTATATTGCCTACATGGCCACAAACTCCTGGCCTCAAGGGAACCGCTCTCCTTGACCCCCCAAATTGCTGGAAGTACGGTGTGAGCCACCACGCCCAGCCACTCAGACATTTTTCGCTCAGACAGAGCGAAAGATGGAGTTTCGCTCTTGTTGCCCAGGCTGGAGTGCAATGACGCTTGGCTCACCACAACCTCTGCCTCCCAGGTTCAAGGGATTCTCCTGCCTCAGCCTCCTGAGTAACTGGGATTACAGGCACCCTCTACCACACTCGGCTAATTGTATTTTCAGTAGAGACGGGGTTTCACCACATTAGCCAGGATGGTCTCAATCTCCTGATCTCATGATCTGCCTACCTCAGACTCCAAAAGTGCTGGGGTTACAGGCATGAGCCACCACACCTGGCCTTCACTCAGACTTTTTAAGCAAGCTATATAAGTTCAATCTTTGTTTTAGACTCTTCTCAAGCTCAGATTTCCACTGATTATCAGTTCATACTAGGCTGATACCAGGATTCCTGAATCCTCAACCTCTTTCCATAATTACAGCCACCCCCAGAGACTCAAGATCAACTTATCCATTACAGTGTCTAGTGTCCAAAATACATTTAGAAGTTCAGGAAATGTTTTTATTCCTTTTAAAATCAAAGAGAAAAAATATTTTAGATCCTAAAATTTAAAAAAATATATAAATATATTTGTCTTTACACCAACGCAGTCATAAAATATAATTTTAATACTTTTATAGAGGAAGGGGTCAACAAAGTCAATAGTACCTAAGGCCCATGAAAATCATGATGTAGCCATACTGAGTGCCTGAAAAGCAATTTGGGCACGACAAGGAAAAGGAGCAGAATCGTCTCATTACCCTGGAGTCTCAATGGAACCCTTGGTGAGAGAGCTGAACCATGTGGACAATTCAAGGAGTGCTTTGTTCCTCTTGTCTAAGGGGCTGTATGATGACCAGACCGAAGCTTTTCTCACCCTTTTCCCCAGGCATTTATAGTGACTGTCAGCAACCCACTTCACCTCACCACCTGCCAAATAAAATAGCTTCTATTACTGGAAGTAACTAACAACAAGTTTCATACTCTAATCACTCACCTCTTTACATGTAAACAGCAGAATATTAAATGATACTTCTCAGATGGGCCCATTGCTTCAAGTCAGATGCATAGCCCTCCACAAAGTTCACACAGATGGTCTCAAGTGAACAGGGCAAACTGGGTAACAATGTCTCCAGACCTAGGGCAAGACACAAAATCCATCCTCCTAACCTTATAGCAGGTGATTGTCACACAATCCATTCACAGAATAGAAGTGGGTAAATCCACACTTGCTCATATTTTCAAACATGTTTAGAGTCATCAGGTACAAGGAGAATGCATTCTGGGGCAAAAGGGAAAATGGAAAAGTTGAGAAATCCATCCAGAAGAAATAGTATCCAGTAAGTTACAAAATGAAAAATGTTCAAACATCACATCACTGTAAGATTGGTTACTAAAATCTGCTCTCTGTAAATGTGCATCCAGGCTGATATTTGAACCAACTGGATCAGAAGCAAAGGCAGACAGTCAGAATTTGAAATCCTTTGAACACATGGAATCCACGAATGAAGACTTGTTTGTTTACATAATTAAGCTGCAGCAGTCTCTGATTTTGCATTCTGTACATTACAGATACCAGGTAAAAATTTGAACTTGCTCATGATTAGAGACTACTAATAACACAATTATAAATATAACCAAAATGTCCAAAAGCAAAGGAGCATACGAACAAAGGAAAACAGAGGAAAAGACCGACCATGCCCCTACTATGGTCAAAAACCTGCAGAGTTTCTCATTTCCCTCAGAGTAAAAGTCAAGTTCTTTACCATGTCCTGCACTGTGTCCACAGTCTGGCCCACTTCACAGCTCTGAGCTCATCTCCCCTGGCACGGCTCCAACTACACTCACCTCCTTGCTGTTCCTCAAATATGTCAAGCATGCCCCGCCTCAGGGCCTTTGCAAAGAGTGTTCTACTGTCTGGAATTCTCTTCCCCAAGGTACCCACTGGGCTACTCCCTCATCTCCTTCAAGTCTTGGCTCCAATGTCACCTTCGCAGGTGGCCCTCTCCCTAACCATTATTGACTTATTACCCTCTCTCCTTCTGCAACAACAAAGGTCAAGACCACAGACATTTTCTAGTTGGCTCATAGATGGCTCCCAAGCACCTAGGATAGGACATGATGAATAATTATTTGTTGAATGATTGAAAAAAAGACTAAAAATATTAATTTAACTATATAAAAGATCAAAGTGAGTAATACTGGAAAATTCAAGAAATTTTGATGGAATTTAATAATTTACAAAAATTAGGTACATCTGATTAGCATTTCAACAGGAGAAAGTTGATTTCCCAAACTAATATTTTAGGAAAACTTCAGGAAGGGATAGTATACAGTCGTCCCTGCAGTATCTATGGGGGACTGGTTCCAGGACAGCTCATGGATACCAGAATCCATGAGTCACAAATCCCTTATATAAAATGGTGTACTACACCTTATACAAAAATTAATTCAAGATGGATTAAAGACTTAAATAATAGACCTAAAACCATAAAAACCCTAGAAGAAAACCTAGGCAATAACATTCAGGACATAGGCATGGGCAAGGACTTCATGTCTAAAACACCAAAAGCAACAGCAACAAAAGCCAAAATTGACTAATGGGATGTAATTAAACTAAAGAACTCTGCACAGCAAAAGAAACTATCATCAGAGTGAACAGGCAACCTACAGAATGGGAGAAAATTTTTGCAATCTTCCCACCTGACAAAGGGCTAATATCCAGAATCAACAAAGAACTTAAACAAATTTACAAGAAAAAAAACAACCCCATCAAAAGATAGGCAAAGGATATGAACAGACACTTCTCAAAAGAAGACAATTATGCAGCCAACCGACACATGCAAAAATTCTCATCATCACTGGTCATGACAGAAATGCAAATCAAAATAACAATGAGATACCATCTCACACCAGTTAGAATGGTGATCATTAAAAAGGAAACAACAGGTGCTGGAGAGGATGTGGAGAAATATGAACACTTTTACACTGTGGGACTGTAAACTAGTTTAAACATTGTGGAAGACAGTATGGCAATTCCTCAAGGATCTAGAACTGGAAATACCATTTGACCCAGCCATCCCATTACTGGGTATATACTCAAAGGATTATAAATCATGCTACCATAAAGACACATGCACACGTATGTTTACTGCGGCACTATTCACAATAGTAGAAACTTGGAACTGACCCAAATGTCCATCAATGATAGACTGGATTAAGAAAATGTGGCACATATACACCATGGAATACTATGCAGCCACAAAAAAAGGATGAGCTCATGTCCTTTGCAGGGACATGGATGAAGCTGGAAACCATCATTCTGAGTAAACTATCAAAAGGACAGAAAATCAAACACCTCATGTTCTTACTCATAGGTGGGAATTGAACAATGAGAACACTTGGACACAGGGTGGGGAACATCACACACTGGGGTCTGTCGTGGGGTGGAGGGCAGGGGGAGGGATAGCATTAGGAGAAATACCTAATGTAAATGATGAGTTATGGGTGCAGCAAACCAACATGGCACATGTATACATATGTAAGAAGCCTGCACGTTGTGCACATGTATCCTGGAACTTAAAGTATTAAAAAAA
>NW_016827678.1:786876-821023 GCF_001698545.2 Rhinopithecus bieti
TTTTTTTTTTTTTTTTTGAGATGGAGTTTCGCTCTTGTTGCCCAGGCTGAAGTGCAATGGCGCAATCTCAGGTCACTGCACCCTCTGTCTCCCAGGTTCAAGTGATTCTCCTGCCTCAACCTCCCCGGTAGCTGTGATTACAGGCATGTGCCACTGTCCCAACTGCAGGATAGTCGAACAGACCCTGGAAGGGGGAGTGGGAATGGAGGAGACAAGAAAACACGAGAAATGGAGACAAGACAAATAGCCTGATCAAGTCTCGTTTAATGGTGGCGGTGCAATGCCTTATATAGGCTGGCAGAGGAAGAGGTTGGGCCAGGGCGGTGACAGGAGGCTGGGCTTACTCAAATTACAACTGCGCATGCGCCGTGGGTTTGTAATTTTCCCGGGCTGGGATCGCGCCTGCGCGGTAGGCTGCATATCTTCCTGGGCGGGAAAAATGTTTCCGCGCTTAGCGTGCGCGCAGGAAAGGTTTAGGCGCGCGCGGGAAGGGTTTAGGCGCGCGCGGGAAGGGTTTAGGTGCTCGTGGGAAAGGTTTGTAATAAAGAACCCGGAAATGTGCTGTCTTGTCTCCGCTTTGCGGAGATCAAGCAACAGAGGTCGGCTAATTCTGGGCCTCATGGCTCCGGACATGCCACCATGCCGGGCTAATTTTGTATTTTTGGTAGAGACGGGGTTTCTCCATGTTGGTCAGGCTGGTCTCGAACTCCTGACCTCAGGTGATCTGCCCGCCTCAGCCTGCCAAAGTGCTGGGATTACAGGCGTAAGCCACTGCGCCCGGCTGAAACAACTTTCTTATTATTGTGCTTTAATAATAACAGAAAGAATTCCCAAAACACTGCTTTACAAGTAGTTCTCTGCCTAGAAAAAATAAAACCATCATTAGACAGGTTTAAACTGCAGCATGTATAGAAGAGAAAGGGGCTGCCCAAATCCAACAAAAGCTACCAAAAGTGGTTATTCATCTCTCTCCCATGTGTGTAAGCTTCATGAAGGAAAGAACTGTACCTGTCTTCTTTATCACTGCATCTCATGATTTGCACATGATTGGCTTTCATTAAATAGTTGTTGAATGAATGAATTATTCAAAAAAACGAACCAATCACTGACTGCTCTCTAGGTTCAAGATGGGAAATAACTACAAGCTAAACACTGAGCATCTTCTTATAATTCTAAACATACACATTTACAATTTCTGTCCCTTTTTAATTCATTATTAAATCTCATTAATGTTTCTTGTATTTTTCTGAATTGCTTACTTTTTTCTTTTGGAATAAATTAATTCTTTTATCTTTTACATTCATTCAACAAATAATTATTCATCCTGAGCCAAACTCCCTCCTACAGAGAATAATGACAGAACAAATGCCTTGAAAACAGACTTGCAGATCTAAATACTTATCCCACCAATCTCTAGTGAAGTGGCTTCAAGCAACCTGCCTAGCTTCTCCTAACCTCAGTAACTATAAATGGAATCATTGAAGTACACAGTTTGAGGACTAATTGAGATCATGAATATATACCATAGGTATTTCATAAGTTTTCATTATACTCCCTTCTTCCATTACTTATTTAAATGGAGAAATTTAATATCTGATGAGCAAATTCAATTCAAGCTCTCAGAAATCAGAAAATGTCAGCCTGAGAGAACTCTTCTAATGACAGAGACCATGCTAGGTGTCATGTTGATCCCAATTCATTTTCCTCTGGGAACACAGGAAGACTACGTTTCTCAGTCCTCATAGTCAGTGGGTCATGGAGCTTAGTTCTGGCCACCAGAATGTCAGAGAAGTGACATTTTCCACTTCCAGGCCTCATCTGCAACTGAAACCCAGATGCAGGGAATTTAATGGAGGACTCCAAACCCCAATAAGATGGTAGAGGCATGGAATGGAAGGAGTCTAGGGCCCTAAATTGCTGAATGGAGTGGATAGACCCTTCCACGTTCACTAAGCTATAACAAATTGCAATATGTAAACTGTACAATTTGGAACCTGTTTGGTTATGATTTCTGTCCACAGCAGTTAGCCTGCCTTGAATAATTCATCCCACAAACCCACACCCTAGCCCTAAAACTGAAAACCTAGAAACAGATTAATATTATACTTTACCAGTTCTCTCACTAAATTTTTTGAGAGCTAAGACTGATTCTTAACTTCTTGGTACCCAAGTCAGCATGTAATACAATGCCCTAAATAAATTAGTTGCATATTAGCTATATGTGTATTGAATATTGCCACAAGAAAGGATTAAATATACCTACATAAATATATTTACACAAAGATATATTTTAAACAAAGTCCACCATCTGTACACTATTTATTTGAATTTTAAAATAAACCTTATTTTCTGAAATCACTCCAGTTAAGGAAACAACTAAGATGAGATGAACATTCAAATGGAAATAAGAATATAACATGTGTTTTCCCAGTCACTTGTGACAGAAGGGCTAGTGTGGAGAGGAGAAAATTATAGGATGTCAGTAAGAATCATAGTGATGTTTTGACACTGAATCCTGAACTTCAAAATCCATAACACTTTTCTGTCTCACTGAGTCCTGGAGGATCATTTCTCCTTAAATTATGCTTTCCAATCAATTCTATTATTGCCACTGTCATTTCTATTCTTTCTTCCAGCAGTCATGCTTCTACCATTGCTGGCCAACTTGTTAAGTAATTCTCATATTTCACTTTTGTTGGAGGTCTCTTTCCAGCATACAAGCATCCATTCCCCAAGAGTATTCAAGTATTTGTTTAAGCACTAAATAATTGTTTATTTCAATTTTTATGGTTCCTTCCCTGATGAAACTTGAGACACATTTACGCATAGCTATGTCAGAGAATATTTGTCACTGATGCCCTCAACAACATTTCTCTCCAATAGCAATCAAACAATATCCCAAGCTTTGGGACCTGTGAGCTATCTCCAGCTAAGTCTCCTACATATGGGTCATATTTCTGCCAGAAACCAGTAGTCAATATTTGTCTCCCTTTATTGTTTAATTGCTTGAACCCCAGTGGCCTGGGTGTCTGTCATTCATTTTTTATGTAAATTTTGTTAAGTATAGCATATATTCAGAAAGGTACACACAACACAAGTGTCCAGTGTGGTTAATTAGTTGACTAGTTAGTTACCTAGTTAGTTTGCTTTCTCCAGAAGTCTTGGAGACTCCTTTGCAGAAAGAAGTCCTGCTAACAGTCCCTGATATCCTAACATCTTTGATGTGAGCAGGAAGATTCTCTAGGCTCCTCTACTCCCTCTCACACATACTCCCACAAACTTTTGCTACATAAATAATGCATTAGAGGTAGCACTGGTAATCTATGTCATGGAGACACTTTGAAAGTTTGCTGTTTAGTTTGTATGTATTGATTTTGGTTAAGTAGCATTTCTTATTTACACAAACGCATCTCAGGGATAGAATACATATTGGCACCGTGCACAATGCTCTAAAGAAGAGAAATCTGCATGGATCACTAGAGTCATGTTTATAATGGACTTCAGTCAACAAAAGAAAAGGGGGAAGGGGAACTGGCCACACATCAGACCAAGAAATCCTTTCATGTTTCTATCCACATATTTACCCCATGCTGTGCTCCTTCTCACCACTCCCTCCAAATATCAAGAGGGAAAGATGCTGAATCTACAGCCAGATGTAAATTTCCACACAGTCAAATCTTCTCTGCCTTCTTAAGCATGTCCATATTTAAATACTATAAAAATATAAAAATTATTCCAAAAGGTGGTATTCCAATGTTTTGAAGAAGACAGTTGTGCCTACAGGTAATTCACAGGAAAGTGGGTGGTGATGGGGAAAAGAAAAAACATTCTTAGAATGAGTCCTCTACCCCACAATACACAACCAACCATTTCCCTTTTTTTACATCTTCAAATTCTGGATTTAATTAAAATATCAGCCTTTTATTTTATGAAACTATCTATGAACTTGGTTTATCCTAGCTGTAATCTTACAACTGTCTATCTTCAGACAGAGCTATAATTCCTATTTAAAGAATGCTATGGAAATATTTTAATCTCATTCACAATCAAACAATATTTCCTCTTTAACTTTTTCTTTCTCTAGCCAACATATTTCCAAAATTAATAGGAACAAAACAAGAAATTCTGAAACAGGCATTATTTATGTAGACTGCTAGATATTTTTCCTAGAATGTCATTCCCTGAGCCTTTTCTCCCTTTAAATGCTATCATTAATTTATTTGCCCTCATGTAGGTAAGTACATTTAAAAACAAATCATAAAGCTCAATTATTCACATCTATGCCCTCTCCACACTACCACATCATCACTACCATGGTAGCTTTGCAGAGAATAGGTCTGCCAGGATTTTTAACACATTCACACCCTGCTGGAGTGTCTGAAAGTATGGATGATATGAGCATCTGGGACTCCACATGTGCGTTGCTCCTCAATATGAAGATGAATCTTTTGGAGCTATGCATACATCCCTAACACATTGATTTCACTGTTCTGAGATGAAGGTAAGTGGATCCTCTTCCCCACATATTTAATTGTTTTATAAATTTTCATGCAAAAAAAAAGAACTATCTTCTAGCCTAAGTGATTCCATTTCACCATGATTTAGGTCTAATAATATAAACATGAAAGATGGACCTGGAGTGATCCAATAAAAGGCCAGATTTTAGGAAAGAAGAGCAGCACCCTCTGAGCAAGCAGGAAATCTGAATTTATAAGCAGATATCAACACTCTTAAAACATGCTGCTGAATTTAATTCTAATATTTTATACATTCACATATAGATTTTAAAATACGATTATTTAAAAGTTCTATAAGAGCAGAGGACTTTTAGAACAGTGAAACTCTTCTGTGGGACACAGTAATTGTAGTACATGTCATTATACGTTTGTCAAAATTCATAGGATGTACAACACCAAGCATGAACGCTAATGTAAGTTACAGACTTTGGGTATGCTATAGACTGAATGTTTATGTCCCCCCAAAATTCATGTGTTGAAATCCTCATCCCTAAGGTGATAGTATTAAGACATGGGGCCTTTGAAAGTTGATTAGGTCATGAGGGTGGCGCTCTCGTGATTGCCTATAAAAGAGATACTAGGCAACTCTCTCACCCCTTTCACTGTGCAAGGAACAGCAAGAAGGCAATCATCTATGAACCAGGTAAGGGTCCTCACCAGACAGTAAACCTGCCAGTGCCTTGATCTCGGATTTCCCAGCCTCCGCAGCAATGAGAAATAAAATTCTGTTGTTTATAAACCACTTAATCTATGGTATCTAACAGCCAGAAACAGATGAAGACAGAGTGATAATTAATGCATCAATGTAGGTTCATTGCTTTTAACAAAGGTACTACTCTGATGCCAGCTATTGATAACGGGGAAGGCTGTGGGCATGTGGGGGAAGTGGTATGACTATTTTGTTTAAGTTTGATATCTGGATATTTTTTCACTTTAACATTAAATCATACGGAATGAATACATAATAGGAATATGGCTTCTCTGTGCTCTCACTCTTCTCTAGTTGGCTGGGGTATCCTATTGTAAATGCATTCATCATCATTACAACCTTGAGCAAATCACTATTTCTGAATGTCTCATTTTAAAGGGCTTTTTATTCTTTCCTCGCATAATCCTGCACAAACACCCCTCCTTCTTGTTGCATGCCACTTCATTTTCTCTTCATTTGTGTCGTTTTGCCTATCAATCAGAGATAAAATCAGCTTTTCTAAAGCCTGCCTTTATTTTTACCAGCATTTTAAAGTCTGTATAAAAAAAGGAATTACAGACTTAAATAACATTGGTTCTCTTCTCCCCAGTCTTCTCCCACCACTCACCACCCAGTCAATTCTACAAGCTCCTGTCAGAGACAGAATTGTGAAGAACCCATATTCAATCAAGAGATTTCTTGGCTAGCACACTCACCTGCCTTGCAGGCCATGAGCATCTGTCTCAGTCTGACCTGTGCTTATGTTTCCTCCTTGCCATTTCCCCAGTGGATCATGGTACTTTCCCATTTCCATCGCCTTGCCTTTGTCTCTCCTCCTTCCATGCCTGTTCCCCCTTTTTACCTGGAAAAAATGTTTACAATCCTTTACATTTCAACTTAGCTTTTCAGTGCAACTCTCATTAACACTCCTTCCCCCAGGATAATATCAATGAACAGAATCCTTCTTCTGGTTTTTATCACTTGCATTATTGCTTATTATATTATACTACGATTAGCTATCCATGCAGCTGTCTTTCCAGTGGACTGTGAGAAACTTGGGTCAGAAATGACCTTAGTCATTTTTGTAGGTCCAACTTCTACTTGAGGGGCTAGCATTGAGTAGAAGGCTAGGCTTATTTTATGAAAGTATTCACATAATCAGTGTCTACGAGTCATTTATCTGACCAAAGAGAAGAGCCAAGATTCTCTAATCTCACCCATGAAAGGAGGAAATAAAGATTTTTCCTTATTTCTGTCTAGTTGGCTAGAATATATATTTTACTTGTATTAGTCTTTCAAGGTATGTAATACGACCTTTTCTTTCCTCATCAATTTAGTTTAGAATAGCACAATTTTTTCCCTTGTATATGAAGGTCTGAAGAATTGGACATATCTTTGGAGTTAAAGGTTGGCCCCATCTGAAAATGGCAATGTAAACTTGAACAATGGTTATTCCCAAAATTTCATCCATCTATTCAGTCACTCAAATATTTTATATCTTCCATATGGAACAAATAAAGTTCTTCTTTTTATCCATTAATTTTACATCCAATGTAGAGAACACAACTATTTAGATCAAGCTCACAAGTAGAGTACAAAATGCCTCTGAAAATCCAAAATTTTATGAAAATTTTAACATTAGCCAGATCTAAATCTCATGAGTTCCACAAAAATCAGCCCCTGCAGCACTCACTAAATAATGCTTTCCTCCAGCAGCCCAAAGCCAAAACCAGACTAATGATTTTCAGGAAGGAGTAGTAATTTCAGAAGATAGGAAAATATGAGAAAATATGATGATCTACTGAATGTTACCCACCATTGCTGCCACCAACACTATTCACCCCCCATTCACCCACTGTCTCACACATACACACACAAACACATGCCTTCATACAACTCTCCTGAGCGAGGTTGCCATCAGAGGCGTGTATCAGTAGTTACAGTTGTTTTCCAGCTTATATTTGCTTATATACTACAGAAACCAGGTTAAATGGGGGCGGCCAGGTTCTAAAATTTTTCCTGACTTACAGAAACTTTTGTTTCCAGAAACCCATGTGGAAAAGACATCAGGTTGACACATGTCAGAGTTTGATGGGAAACCCATTGAGCTGGCAGTCACTGGACCTGAATTCTCATGCTGGTTCTGCCGTGGTGAACTTTAGCACATCTCTTTATATTTCTAGATCTCAGTTCACTTATCTACCATAGAACATAATTTCCGAGATTGTGTTTATTTGCACTGGGGTATACCAACCTCTCACGGTACATGCACATGTGCTAGGTGCAAAATAAGTAAGAATATACCTTGGAGTTTTCAAAGCTACAAGATTTTAAAGAAAAAATAGTAGACATCAAAGACATATTATGCTCATTCTGGGTGGAACTTTCTCTGTGCCCCAAACATCTGGTGAATCTGCTCTTTTCCTCTGCTGTTAGAAGTCCTTATTCAAAATGATGGCAAAATACTGATAAATACTTTCCAAAGTCCCTTCTATATCTTTTAATCCAATGTTTCTCTGCATTAAATGGCATACAGTCGGTTTGCCAGTTTGATTTAAACCATGGTTGTAATTTACTACTTAAACACAATGCTTTGCATGTAAAGAAGTTAAAATTCCAAAGTAATCCCACCATCCAAAGTCAAATGTCTTGCCTTGGTGGTGAGGGAAGATAGAGATATAAGAGAGAAAATTCTTCCAAGTGTGCACCTGATTCTTCACAGGTGAGAAAGAAAAGCAGAAGTGAGAAATATAGATAATATGTAGAACTAGCCTGAAAATGTGGCTGGGACAAAATGGAAATGCCCCCAGAGAGGAGAAGCACAGAAGGTGTTCCTGTGAGGGGAAAGGAATCACCTGCTTCTCTCAAGAGAGTTCAAAACCTGCATTCTAGTAAATATAGCCTAGGTAGTTTGATTACTTTGGTTCTGGAAGTCTGAGAAATAAAGGCTATGAAGAGTTAAATAAATGCTTCATAGAGAGCTTCTCCAAATTATGGTTCTCTCTTTGTCCATATTTCATAAGCATAGATTACTATAATCATAAATCTTGGTATAAGCCACTCAGTCTTCATTTCATTATTTTGTGGAGAATATAATGCTTTTGAATGTCGTGACTCACCATAATACATCCAGCCAATTCTAACATGTCTCTCAAAACCAAGAATGTAATTTCCCAGAGAAAAATACAGTATGTTTAGGTCTTTTATCTTGGCAACCTCCATCAGCCAAGAAGAATATGTCCCATTGTCCCATTGTCATTCGTCAGGATGCTTTGACTTTTATAAAGTGGGAGCTTTTCAGGAGAAACATGTCTAAATCAAGGCCCACAAAATGAAAACGCACTTTTGGGGAGACATATGTATGGGAAATATTTTCTTCCACTTTAATTTCTGCTAACATTTTGATAATGGGATTTGTGTCATAAATACTAAACAAGGAACCAATTTAAAGACTGCACTCATATGAGGGAACACTACTGTAGTCAAAGCCTTCCTTATAGGCAGAACTGAAATTCAGCTGCATGACACGTGGCAACACAGTCATTTGTATATATTAAGAAAAATGAATGGAAAGAATAGTGCACTGAATAGAGTACCCATGATTTATGAAAAGAAGGAACCATTATCTGCTATCAAATTTACAAGCTTAGCATATTCCATTTGCCCCATTGTTTCATCTATTTATTAAAATGAAGATGAGAAAGGAAAAATGGAAGATGACAATTTTCTTTATGGCAGAGATGGATGTTGTAAAAGAGCTGGTAAAATAATTAGAACAGATAAATTCACAACAAACTACAAACTTCTATTTTGTGCACATAGTTCTAGTGCACCTGGAGAAGAAAGCATTCCAAAGCCTTGGCTGTCGTGTGTTCTAAGGAGAACAATAAAGTTCTGAAACCTTCACTGGGCTCTCCAAACAATTCAGGGTGTTGCCTTTGATCTTACAAGCCCCAATATCATTTGGGTTCAGGTTTCCATAGAAACTGCCTTTATGTACCACCATGCCTGTTTCAGCCGTCCAAAGAACAGCTGCCAAGAGGCCTCAGGTGTGAATACCAAAGACTGTAAGCAACACATTTTCCATGGAGAAATTCCATCTTTGGAATTCACTTTTTCAGTTGGTTTCACCAAGTGCAGGATATTGGCCTTCAGGCCATAGAATAAAGCCCAATTACCTGGTACTTATGGGACCATTTGCTGGTAAAATAAACATCAAGTCACAACCTTATTAAGATTGAATAAATAGCATGGCTTAAATTCTCAAAATTCTCTGACTTCCTTTTGAATTGCTCCAAGCATGCCAATGTGTGTTGAAACTATAATTAAGTCTCCCCACTTCTCTGTGAAAAAAATTCGAGTCTGCCTAAATAATAAAGATTCTTTTGCAGATGCAGGGTGTTTTATAAAAATTGGCAGTGCATTTAAAAATAAATAAATCAAGTCCTCAGAATTAGAACATTTATTTGTGTTGCACATCTAGAGAGCTCAGGTAGAAACAGAAAATTCCACCAAATGCACTGGTTTATGGAGATACCAAGGGAGTGATCAATCTCTTTCTCCAACCCACGGAAGCACAGTTTGTAGTTCAGTCTGAGAATAGCCCACATCTTCAACAAATAGATATTTTATCATGACAAAGGGAAGTATTAAGTATCTAACTCTCAATCAAAGAGAAAACCTCATCCTTTCTCAACAATAGGGCTTTAAAAGTGTTCTTTGGTTGCAACCTTGTACCAAAAAATAAATAAATAATACAACCTCCTAGAAAAAAATGTAATTTAAAAACAAAAAACCAAGTTTATTCATCATAGCTCAAATAGTGCTATATTTAGGCATTCCTGTAGAAAGCACAATGAGCTAACAAGAGAGGCAGCTAACTATTCAATTCCGCAAAAAATGGGCTAAGCATCAAAAAGTATCACAGAAAACAATAAAACATGTATTTAACATTTTTTCACATTCACTTACAAAGTACAATTTATTTTCACATCTCTCTCAAATTTTTCTGTACTGTTCATCTCCAAAGCTTACCCCATCTCAGTAAATGGCACTATAATTCATTCAATTGATGACACCTAAATCCTAGGAATCATCTTTTTTTACCCCACACCTCACATCCAATCAATCAGTACATCCTATCAACCTTACTTCCAAACTATATTCCAAACCCAGCTGCTCCACACCATCTCCTCCCTATGCACCTAACCCAAGCCACCATCGTATCTAGTCTAGAGTATTTTATAATATTCTCATTGGTAGTCTCCCTGCCTCAAATCTTACTCCCTGATTATCAGCTACTCTCCAAAAATCAAATCAATTGATTTTTTCAAGTCTAAATCAGATCCCAACATGTCCTACTAAAAACCTTTCATTGTCTTTCCCTTGCAACCAAATAAATAAATAAATAAATAAATAAAGTCCAAAGCTACTTGTCAGGGCCTCCTAGCTCTAGGTGATCTGTCCCCATCTCTGTTCTCATATCCCTCCCTATTCTTTTTTCTGTTCCTTGTGTAAAATTGGTCACCTTCACACTTGCTGTTCTTTTTCTTGGATATACACAAGTTGTCTCATTAAGGTAACAACTCAAATGTCATCTCCTCAAAGAGGCACTCCATATGCACCCTAGCTAAAGTAGTGCTCATCTCAGCATTCCTCTCTAGCACTTCTTCATAGCAGAACTGGCATAAGATTCAATCAGAAAACAGAAAGGATAGGTCAATTGAGATTACCCAGGGAAAGAAACAGAAAGAAAAACTAATGAAGCAAATGAACAGAGCTGGACACCTGTAGGAAACCATCAAGATACCTGAATACACAGAGTCCCAAAAGGAAAGAAGAATTCCCAAAAGGAATCAGAGTCCCAAAAGGAAAGAAGAAAGAGAAAGGGGTAAAAAAATTGTTAAGAAACAATGACAAATAACTTCTCAAATTTCGTTTTTTAAAAACATTAATCTACACACCCAAGAAACTCAATGAATTCCAAGTTGGATAAACTCAAAGAGCAGGTTCGTTGTTCACTGCTGCATTTGCAGATCCTAAAACAGTGCCTGACACATAGAAGGCCTTCAATAAATATTTGTCAAATCAACAAACAAATTAATCTTCATTTCACAAAATAGAAACCTGAAGCACAAAAAAACAGAGTAATTTGCCCAAAGCCAAACAGCTAGTAAGTGATGAAGTGTTGGGGTCCGTGTGTTTCCTAAACAAAGGAATGAACACACAAGACAACACAAGACAGGACAAACATGGGGGCCACGCCGAGCAGCACGCTCTGCTTTATTTTATACAACCGCTGATGGAATTTTACCACGTCACAAGGTAGGAGTTGTTTTTCTAACACGAGTTGTTTTCTGACCTTTCCTTGATTTCTCAAGATGTTTAAACATTAACCAGTTCCTAGAGTCTGCTGTTTACAGCTGACTCCTTTGTTCTTCCTGTTTGCAGAGAAGAAACTTCATGCTTTGTTCGCAAGAGCATTACTATCGGGAACATCTGGCTTGCGAGCATGTGGTCCTCTACAATGGAGTCTGGTTCTACATCCAGGAAGTCTAGCTACATGCAACAGAGCCCTCAATCTTAATCCCACACTAGTCTACATCATGTACCAGCCCCAGTGTTACTAAAGTGTTTGAATCTACATCTTCTGTGTGAAACCCATATTGCATAATTAAACACCTCCTGCTGTTTTTTTTCTGCTTTCATCTGAAGGACATGCACTTGCCAATTTTCACATCTTGTTAGGCATAGAGAATTACAATATTTGTACAGCACACTGGGGCAAAGTAGCACTTGGTCAAAGGTAGCTGGCTTGGGAATCCAACAGCCCCAAGCTCGTCCCACCCATCGCCAAGGCTAAGAACATCTGAGTAGTACTACAACCTATTTGCTAACACAACTCTTGGCATGCTCTAATTTACCCAGCTTTATTATCTTTAAAAATGGGGCATTGGTTCATAAAACAGGACAAATGATGCCTACTTCATAGAGTACTTGTGAAATATAAATGAAACACCATAGACAAAATGTTTACTAGTCTCTATGACCATGTTAGGTGCTCAGTTAATGGCAGTCATGATCATCCTGTGGTATCAGTGGTAGCATTTGTTCACAATTTCCATGGTATCTCTATAACCAAGGAGCAGCTTGGGCCAGATTCACCATTCATGTCCATTTCTCTGCTTCTGATAGCAATGAAATATTCTTGCAGATTACTTTTCGTTTACTACTGGTGGCAGGGGCAGGCCATCTGGAGCAGCCATTGTGATAGGAGCAGCAGTAGCAGCAGTGGGTCCCCCGTGCCTTGCATCCCTGTGCCCCATATCCTTGAAACAGCTGACTGTGCCACCCCCACTCATGCACAACCAGGCAGGACCTGGCCCCAGGCCCAGATTCTCTGCTCTTCCAGACCCTGGCCCCACATCACCACTCTCACCCACTGCCATTGCAGAGAGGGCATGGAGAGGAGCGAACAGTCCCCCGAGCCCTCCCCTGGAAGCCCCCGGGAGCCCACCACCCTGGGGGCCACTCTGATGGGGTGGAGGCCATGTCACTCGCCAGCTGGGGACCAGCACAGTCAGGCACAGAGTGGTGGGCAGAGAGGGGCCTCAAGGCAGAGCTGGACCCCGGGCAGCACTGCACCTGCACAAGGAACATGGGAGTTGGCCCAGGGCACAGAGCTGGGGCCATGCTTCAGGGGCCCAGGCCAGGAAGTGGGAGCTGCACCTGTTTCAAGGACCTGGCCAGCAGACCAGCCACCATGCCCACCCCAACAACAGTGCCAGGTTCCTGCACCTATGGAGGAGGCCCTGTGTGGGGTAGCCCAGGGCCACATGCCTAGGGTCCGCCCCACATCGCAGTGACTGCAGAGCCTGACACTCCTGACAGCCAAGCTTGGGGCCCACAATCCACTCCCGGAGTCTCTTTCCAGGTAGGGCCAGGAGCCGAGGGAGGGAGAGCCCTGGGCCACCCCTGAGCACCTGGCCATGGGAAGAACTTGCAGCAATATCTCCCCTGCCCTAGATGATGGCCAGGACCCAGGGAGGACCTGGAACCCCTACCCCAAACAGCAAGGAGGTGTAGCCAGGGCTGCAAAGCCAGTAGGAGCCAGGGACAAACAGGAGCCCAGCTCCTTCTGAGTTGGCGGGGCAAAAACTCCCTGGGTGCAGCTGTGGCCACCCTGCCAAGGCTGTGGACCCACGTATCTCTGCACTCTCGGGAGCCCGCGAAGGCAGCCCTACCCACTGTGGGCTCAAGGGTGCCTGCTGCTGCTGCCTGGCTTCTCCCTGCAGTTGGCTCCTGCTCCAATCTTGGAACAAGATCAGGGCCGAGCTCAGGTGCTGTCACAGCCTAGCTAGGGGTGCACACACTCAGGACAATGCTGACATGCCAGCCTCCTGCCACCTCTTGGCCCCCTCCAGATTTGGGGTGCTGACAAGTAAGGGAGGGAGGTTGAAGGGGGGCTGAGGATAANAGCCAGTAGGAGCCAGGGACAAACAGGAGCCCAGCTCCTTCTGAGTTGGCGGGGCAAAACTCCCTGGGTGCAGCTGTGGCCACCCTGCCAAGGCTGTGGACCCACGTATCTCTGCACTCTCGGGAGCCCGCGAAGGCAGCCCTACCCACTGTGGGCTCAAGGGTGCCTGCTGCTGCTGCCTGGCTTCTCCCTGCAGTTGGCTCCTGCTCCAATCTTGGAACAAGATCAGGGCCGAGCTCAGGTGCTGTCACAGCCTAGCTAGGGGTGCACACACTCAGGACAATGCTGACATGCCAGCCTCCTGCCACCTCTTGGCCCCCTCCAGATTTGGGGTGCTGACAAGTAAGGGAGGGAGGTTGAAGGGGGGCTGAGGATAACCAGGTGCTGGCCTGCAGGCACCCCCTGGCACAAAAAGCCTGGGTTCCATGAGCTGTGGGAGGAGGCACACAGGGTTCTGGGTGGAGGGACCAGTCTGGTGAAGCCCCACCTTCAAGCTGGGAAGGGCCTGAAGCCTGGGGGCCCAATCCCCTGGACCAGACAGGGAACTTGTGGTGCTTTTCCCTGGGTCCACCTATGGTCACCCATGGAACAATCAGCACAGAGAAGAACTACCTTCTCTGCTAAGAACTGAACACTCATCCAGACACCCTGGCTACAGACAGAAGCTGCCCACTGCAGGTCTCCCTTTAGCTGTTCTACTGCTCAATAAGGCTCCTCTTTGTCTTGCTTACCCTTCACTTCTCTGTGTATTTCATTCTTCCTGGTTGCAGGACAAGGACTCGAGACCCACGGAATGGTGAGGCTAAAAGAGCTGTAACACAAACAGGGCTGAAACATGCCCCTTCTTCTCCACGTTGAGGCAAAGAGAAGAAGAGAAAAGTTGCAGCCCTTTGGGGAGCCCAGACCTGGGAGCTCCCCCAAGCCAGGGCTGTGACTCCTTTTTGGGGGCCCTGCATTTCCTGGTATCTCCAAGCTTCCAGGCACCACCACATACCCTGGTGCCAGCTGGGGAAGCAACTTATGCTGCACCTAGTCCAGCCACAGCCTCACAGAGAGCTAGCACCCATGCCAGCACCTGGAGCGGCCCACTCAATGACAGCAGCTGGCGTGTCTGTGCACAGTGGCCATACCCCACACTCACTCACACACCCCTTGTCACTCCACACCTGATTCACAGTCTCCCTTGGAGGCATGGAATCCAGGCAGGAAGTGTGAGCTGAGTGCAGCCTGCCAGTCCAAGTGGGTGGAACGAGCCCAGTGGGCCCTAGCAAAACTTGGGCAAAGGTGCCACCAGTCACAGAGGTTTCCAGTCAGAAAAGTGACACCCCAAGGATCCCATAAGACTACCTTTGACTTCTTGTTCACTCAATGACAAGACATGGTACTGTGCACTTTGGGAGATTCAAGAAAAGCATAATTATAGACTTGGAATAAAATGAGACCACTACACTGTTGAATTGTTTCCCTGAATACCCTGAATATTTTCTAAAGCTTTTACTAAGTGAACACTCAGTCGATTTTTGGATACCTCCAATGATGGGGAGGCCACCATGCAAAGAATCCCATTCAAGTATGAGACAAGATTTATTAAAAATTCTTCCTTATTTTGTGTCCAAATCCAACTTCCTTAATCTTCCACCCAATGGCCCTTTCATAATTTCATGCCACATTGATGAAAAAGATAACACTTTAAAACTCACACTGTCTGGAGACCTGCAGCCTGGACAGACTCATCAGGGTGTTATTTATAGGAGGAACTGGAGAGCTACCTGGAAAAGAAGTCATTATTTCCAAAGAAAAGCAAGCTGTGTCACAAGCAGCAGACAGGAGCCATCATCTACAAACAGTTGATGATGTCAACTACCTACTTTTCTATAATAACTTAATTTGTGACTAAAAATCTACCCTTTCACATATCACATATTTGTTTGTAGATGATGAGAGATGGGCAGATGAGTAGAGCCCAATATCAGTCTCTCAAATAGTCTTTCAATCCTGCCTCTATGGTATGATTTTTAAGCCCCGGGGATAGGAAGAACCTTACAATGAAAATAAGAAATGGAAATTTTCTGAAATTAGGTAATTACTACATACATGTTTATGCTAATAAATTTCAAAATCTCAGTGAAATAAAACATTAACAAGAAAATATCGATAATCAAAACTGACTCAAGAAAAATATCAAACATGAAAAGATTGATAAAATTGAAAGAAATTTAAAGCTATCAACTAATTTTCTCCAATAAAAGGTATAGGACCAGACAGTTTTACTGGGAAGCAATTCAGTTCATTTTATGAAGTTAGCATAACAAAAAATAGCAAAAGTGACCAAAAAGTGTCCAAAATACAAAAGCTGTAAACCAACCTTATTAATGTAGATTTGAAAGGACTAAATAAAATAAGAATAGAGTAAATTAAGCAGCCGGCTGGAACAAACATCTACCAGTATCAAGTAGGATTGACTTCAGGAGTGCAATAACTGCTTAATACTAGAAATAAGTCAAAGGACAAAAACCATATAATTATCTCAAAATATACTAAAAGGAATTTGAAAATTAATAATCTATTCTTTAGGGAAAAGTAAATAACTTTTTCCTAGAGAAAATTCTTTTAGTGTGCAAGTAAATAAATATTCTAAAATAATGACATTAAATGTAAATCTTTAGAGTGACTTCCATAAGCAAGAAATAAGTGAAGATATCCAATATCATTCTTGATCTGACAGAGCTATGCAAATGGAGAGGACAAATTGTCATCATATTAGAAAACAAAATTAAAATTTTTTACTCAAAAGTGGTAAAGATTTAGTTGAAAATCTCTTCAAATTTAGTATTCAGATGTAAGATATATAAAGATCCACACTTTTTTCTATATCATAAGATATGTTAGAAAATACAATAGAATAGATATTCCATTAACAATAACATTACACATATATAGTATTCCTAGAAATAACCCCCCAAAAAATGTGAAGGACCTATATATATATATTTTTTTTTTTTTAAAAAAAGCACTTTATTTATTTATTTTCTGAGATGGAGTTTCACTCTTGTCACCCAGGCTGAAGTGCAAAAGCGCGATCTCGGCTCACTGCAACCTCTGCCTCCTGGGTTCAAGAGATTCTCCTGCCTCAGCCTCCCAAGTAGCTAGGATTATAGTCGCATGCTACCATGCCCAGCTAATTTTTGTACTTTTAGTAGAGACGGGGTTTTGCCATATCTTGAAACCAACCTGACTTCAGGTGATCCATCCACCTCGGCCCCCACAAAGTGCTGGGATTACAGGCGTGAGCCACTACGCCCAGCTACAAGACACTTTTTTTTTTTTTTTTTACTATAAAATGTAAAGAAGAAGGAGTAACAGGAGGGAATAAAAGAAAACAAAACATGGTTAGAGACACATGTTTTTTCATTTTTTCCCAAATTAAATCATAAAATTTTCACAACTTTCATCAAAATACCTGACTAAAATCCAAATTATTTTTCAGGACCTACAGAATCCAGCATTGTCTGGCCCCAACTGCCAACTACATCTCTGCCCTCATCACCTACTCACCCCGTACTACCTCCAACCACAGGGTCTTCCCACTCTTCCTCCAGAACACCAGGCCCCCTACCACATTAAGACTTCTGCACCTGTATTCCCTCTGCCTGTAGCTATTCCTTCCCACTTATTCTCTCACTTTATTCAAAGGTCACCTCTTCAAAGAAACATTATTGGACAACATCATTAGTATCACCCTCTTCATTTTCTTTCTGTACCCTGCTTTTTCTCTTCGTCACACCTATCACTACCTGACATTACCTGACTACCTGACACTATCTGACCAGAGAATGTGGGCCTCATGAGAGCAATGGCCATCTGCCTTGTGCACAGTGACATCTCATTCACTCCCCAGCACCTGGAATAATGAATGTCTGGCACAGAGAAGGACTCCACCAATATTGGTTTAATGGTACAATGAAAAATTCCAACTAGATAAAATTATTCCAAGTTTATTTTGGAATTATAAATGAAAAGATAATAAAATATTTTAATGCAGTAATAAAGTTGTCTTGCTTCATCAAATATTAATATTTATTTTAAAATCACAGTAATTAAGTCAACTTTATACTGGGCTAGGGACAGGCAGAATAAAACAATATAGACAAGCCCAAATAACCATAGTTCATAGGAGAACCTAGTATATAAAAAGCCAGGATCATTAAACAATGGAGAAAGTCGATCATTAGTCAGCAAAGGATGTAAGGTAAACTTTTTTTTTGAGACGGAGTCTCACTCTGTCTCCCAGGCTGGAGTACAGTGTTGTGATCTCGGCTAACTGCAAGCTCCACCTCCGAGGTTCACGCCATTCTCCTGCCTCAGACTCCTGAGTAGCTGGGACTACAGGCACCCGCCACCATGACTGGCAAATTTTTTTTGTGTTTTTAGTAAAGACGGGTTTCAGCGTGTTAGCCAGGATGGTCTCCATCTCCTGACCTCGTGATCCGCCCCCTGCGGCCTCCCAAAGTGCTGTGATTACAAGCGTGAGCTATGGTGCCCAGCCAAAGCTATTTTATAAAGTATATTAAACTTTATAGGTCTCTAAAATAGTTTTTGAATAAAACAATTAAATAGGAAAAAATATATAAATGTTTTGCTGATACTTGAATATGAATGATAATGTTAGAAAATCACAAAGAAAAACATGAAAAGATTTGAGTGCATAAAAGTTTTAAGTTTGTACATAGCAAAAATGTTACCAAAATTGAAAACCTACACAATGAAGAAAAAAATATTGGCACACTTATAACCGAAAGCCATTATGTTGATCATATAAAGGAAGCTTAAAGATAAATATAAAAAGCATTGAAATTAACAGAAACACAAAACGCAACAAGCATATTAAAATGTTCAGTCTTAATGGTAATTACAAAAGTGTAAATTAAAACAATGCATCTATCATGTCAAAATTATAAATGCTAAAAGTTTTGTTAACAAAGATATAGTGGAATAGGTTCTCATAAATTGCTATAAAAAAAGTCATGTTTGATAAGAACCAGTAATTCTACTCCTAGAAATTATTCCTAAAGAAATAATCAAGTGTAGGCTGACATTTATATCCAAGATTTCTCATCATAGCATTTCATATAACAATAAAATTTATTTTAAAAAACAAATTATCTAATAATATGATCAAATAATTTATGGTGCATTCACATAATGGATGATTATGTGGGTATTAAAGATCTTTTTCAATGACTATTTAATTATATATACTAGTATTTATTATATATATAAAGTTTGAGAATATGAAGGGGACGAGAGGGAGGAGAGAAGAATTTCAAATTGTATACATACTTATTATAGGATATTACAGCTGAACCGAGGCTCAGATTGTATAGGTAAAAGAATTGTCACCTTTGTCAAAAACATAGTTGCATTTAGAGCTCAGGTCTATTTGGAGGAGTTGAGTAGTACCATCTGCTTATATAAATGTATACACAGTAAATGGTGCCTCCTGATAAGAAATGAAATGGTCCATAATCTTGAGAGTCAAAGATGTAAAAATCTGTCCGATTCACTAGTGTGGGAGAGGGTGGATATATCCAAGCCAAACCAGACATAAACAAAAAATGTTATGTCCCATAAGGAAACCCAAATAAGAAAGACTAGGCAGCTGATCACCGGAACTGAGATCCAGGGCCTTAGGCATTGAGGGGAATGCGGGTTTCAGAATCAGCATGCATCTAATGCTGGAACCTGTTTTTCTCAGCCCCTCACACCCAGGTCCTGTGATACCATGAAGTAAAGTTCTCTCCAGCTCTTAGCATTGTTCCCGGCATGTAGTACTCAATGAACATTTTCCCTGAATGAAAGAAAAAATGAGAGAGTCAATGAATAAATACATGAATCAAAAGTTGTCTACATGGACCAGACAATGTTGCTGTGGACACTTCAACTAAGCGTCATGCTGAGAAATATCTCCTTCAAACCTCAAATTGCAGATCCATAGATACTTTTACCAGGAACAAGGACAAGAGCAAGCAGGGTATTAGGAACTTCCCCAGCAGCTGTGACATCACAGTGAGAAAAGTGCCCAGGGGTAACTGAGTCCAAGGCCGAACTCTCCTGAAGGTTAAGAGATGCAGCCTGTGGCCCTCAGGTCTACATTCAAGTTTCAGAAGGCAGCCACAGGTGAGCTACAAGAATTAGTCGAGGTATGAGTGTAGGTGTTTGGGATACTTGGAACAAAGAAACCAGGGAAAAGCCTGCACCGTGTTCTTCTTTGTCAGATTGGTGCCCAAGCCATTTTGATTTGGATGTTTGACAGGAAGAGTTTCTATTTTGCAGACACAGGCTTTTACCAAATAAATTATTTAAATTACACAATAGTGTGCTGTTTGATAAAAGCAAAACATCTTGTGTAGACACACGCACAAAATCTCAGGCTTGTGCCTAAGACCAAGTATACACACATGCACATAGGCATATACGTGTACACATATACCCACACCACAACAGACACAGAGAAATATTTTTGTATTATAAAATTTCTCACTGAGGGCTTTGAAATGATTTTGTAAATCAGCAAATATTTAAAACATAGCTTGTAAGGGGGAAAAGATAAATAAAAGGTGCACAACATTAAAATTCCTACTTTTCTAAATTCTGTCAGATTTTATGACCACAGGTTAATATTGCATGGTGTCTGGCTATAGAACACAGCACAAGAGGGGATTAATAATTCTCCTTTTTGGATCACCTTTGCGGTGCAGAGGCCTGAGGAGTGAGGTCGAAGAGGCCACCTCTGCAGAAGGCACTGGGGAGGAACCAGCTTTGATGGGCAGCCCTGGTGGTGGTGACAGCACTGGCAGGAGCCAACTGTCCAGCAGGAGCCCCACCTGCCTCACTGCTGGGGCAAAGGGAAGCACTGACCCATCCTGACAGCCACGCAGACTGACGGACCAGCGCATGGAAGGAAACCAAGGCGAACTCACAGAATTAGTTTGAAAAAACCTGGGGGAGCTGTAGTTCTCATGAATTGAGTGAGGAAAGAACCTGAAAATACGTTTCATTATTGTCATTGAGACCCCAGTTTCAACCCTAGACTATTGTGGCCTGGGGAGAAAGTTTTCAATTGATTGTCCTCCCCAGAGCTTTTACTCTTGTGAAAGAAATAAACACTTGAAAAATGAATGGTGTTAAGTCGTACAGTACTAAGTGGGGCATAGGGAATTGACACTAAAATGATGTAAGAGTTTAGAAGAAAGTTATCTGAGAACCAAGGGGTCAGAAAATTTTCATTAATGGGAAAGGAATTCACAATAAACTAGAACTGAATAAAATGAGAGAACTGGAGATGGGAGGCAGGGAGCATTCTAGTGGCATATTCATCCTACAGCATCATCTTCATGGAAGGTTCTAGAAAAGTTATCCTAAAAAGAAATGGTGACGGTTACTAGCAAGTTCAATCAATCTTTCATACATAATATATGGTTAAACATCATACGAGAAGTATTTATTTTCCATGGAATCTTATAAAAGCATTCAAACTCAAGACACATTAAAGAACAAAATAGCTGCCTAGTGTACCCATTATTCTGAGAAAGAAAAAAATGGAAAGCGAGAAAAGGTATAATTACAAAAAACCTGTGGTGCTGTATTTTTACTGCAATTGGAACTACCACAATCTGACAGTGTTGATCGCCCCCTGGTGGTCATATTAGTGAAGATTGGTTTCCCGGAGAATTTAAACTTTTCTTTATGGGGAATGGTTCCAAAAGAAGAAATGTATCATTGGCTTGAATTCTTCTACATTAACCCTACATTGATCGACCAGCAAATGTAGCTCATTTCTATTTCTTCCCCTCGACTAATACTTTGGTGATTCCAAAAAGCCCCTCCTTTCACCACAGCTATGGTAAAATGAACTCAGGAGAATTTGTAGATATAGGCAATAATATGGTTAATTCCAGATGGTAAGAAAATGGTATCACATATTTCTAAGAAAAATACTAAGGATCATGAAAATCATATGATGTTAGTTGTGGGCTAAAACAAACAAATGAAACATCATGAAAATCAGTGGTATGGAAAGCAGGCATATGGACCTCACTCGTCTCTGTGAGACTTAGGCAAAAAAAAAACTAATTTTCCTTGAGGCTGTTTCTGAGTTGTTGTGAAGATTAAATAAGTATGCAAAACATCTAGCGTAATTTCTGCCATGGAGCAGTAAACATTATTCTTTTCCTTGAATAACTACTGGTACATTTCTAAATAAGGTTCAGAAACAAAATAGATTTTTCAGAAAACCAAAATGCCATAGTGATGGAGAATTGAAAATTTCATTATGGAATAATCTATTTTCTGCCTGTTGTATTCTACCTCTTAGTTTTTGTGTGTATCCTTCACTAGCAACCACTGAAAAGAGAGAAGAAATTAGAACTATCCTAATTTCTACCTGTTGAAACCAGTAAGAACTCAGTTCTCTGCTCCTTGCTTATGGGACACGAGCAAACTAAGAGGAGTTCATTTGTCCTTGGTGAGATGAACAATATAGAGTTTTATCTAAAGTGAAGTTACTAAATTAAAAGATTGTCATCGATTCTGAGATTAAATATTTCTTACCTATGTAGTGCTCGAATATTCCTTTTTTTTTTTTTTTTTGAGACAGAGTTATGCTCTTGTTGCCCAGGCTGGAGTGCAATGGCGGGTGACCTCAGCTCACTGCAACCTCCGCCTCCCAGGTTCAAGTGATTCTCCTGCCTCAGCCTCCTGAGTAGCTGGGATTACAGGTGCCCACCACCCTGCCCAGCTAATTTGTTGTATTTTTAGTAGAGGTGGGGTTTCACCATGTTGGCTAGGCTGGTCTTGAACTCCTGACCTCAGGTGATCCACCTGCCTCAGCCTCCCAAAGTGCTGGGATTACAGGCGTGAGCTACCGCACCCAGCCAAATATTCCTTCTTATGAAGCACTGGTGAAGTGACTGACGGTTTGGATTTTAAGGGTGGCTTGAATGTCTCACTACGTAAAAAACATCACCAACCCTAAACTGACCCACAAATTTTTAGTCTATGAAATTGCCGAAGAGCTACTGAAACTTACTGACAGAGGAGACAGCAGGTTGGAATCCAGAGACAAGTTGACCAGGGCCTCACTGCAGGCTCTGTTAATTACAGACCATGTGATTTATGTGTGCTTTGCTTAATGACTCTTAATTCAAGATATAATTAGACTCTTTGTGATTAAAATGTTATTGATAATGAAAACCACAGATCTCAAAATTCCTGTTCTTGCTGATCTCTCAAGGTCCTTCCAGCACTGCTTTTTAGCCTAATACAAGGACATGCTGCATCCATGTCCCTACAAAGGATGCAAACTCATCCTTTTTTATGGCTGCATAATATTCCGTGGTGTATATGTGCCACATTTGCTTAGTCCAGTCCTGTCCAGCTTGATGGATCATCTTGGGTTGATTCCAAGTCTTTCTGCTATTGTGAATAGTGCCGCAATAAACGATACGTGTGCATCGTGTCCATTTATAGCAGCAGGGATTTATAACTTTTGGGTATATACACGAGTAGTGGATGGCTGGGTCATATGGTACGATCCAGTTCCTAGATCCCTGAGGAATCGCCATACGTTTTCCATAATCGCGGTTGAACTAGTGAGAAACCATTATTCTTAGCAACTATCACAAGCACTGAGACAACCAACACCTTTTATTGCATAGATCTCACTCAAAGTGGGCAACGGAACAATGAGATCACTTGGATTGGGAAGCGTTGCACCCGGATATCATCCACACATCGGGCCTATCAGGGGAGGGGCGATCACGGGGGAGGGATGTGCAGCCTAGGGAGCTATATAGCCTATATTATATATGACGATGATGGGTGCGTGATGAGTGATGGTGCAGCACACCAACAATGGCACAAGTATACATATGTTTAACAACCCTGCACGTTTACCCATGTACCCTATGTCCGACATCATATCGTATAGTACAAAATCCAAAAACAATAAGAAAAAAAAAAAAAAAAAAAGAACAGAGGACATGCATCTTGGCTCCAACCCCACATGATGTCAACTTGGAAAAAAACACTTGAGTGATCAAATTAAATTGGCAAACTAAAAACAGTAGAGATTCTTTATACTCTTGAGCTAAAAGGTAGAGGGACAGACTTGCTATGTATAAGCATCCAGAGAAAGATACTAGAATTCTAACAGAATGACTTCTGTGTCTGCTTATTACACAAATATTATATGCTGATATGTACATGAAAGAGTTGTTTCATTACTTCTAAAAACATAAACTGCTAGTCTTAAGTTTTAAAAAGGCTAAATTTCCCCTGAGGTTTTACCCTCTTGTGTCAATTTTCTGAATTATCTGCCCAAGGAGGGAGAAAACAAAGCAAACTGAAAAAAAAAAATGAGAAATGAATAACTGCAGACCCCCAAATTCACTATTTTGGCCTTTAACACTGCCTCTCCCATAGAAATTGGGAAGTTAAAAACACATACCAAAAAAAAAAAAAAAAAAATCAGGCTGTTCTCTACAGTGTCCTATCTCTGCCTCTCCATATGTAGGTCACAGGCACCACCTAGAGGCATTAATCATGTCTAACTCTCATTTCAGGGAACTCTCATATAAGTCAGTTCAAAATCCAGTTGAGTTATCTCTCTAGTCACAGACTTGAAAATTAGTTAATCAAATAAAGTACTCCCATCTCTCAGCTTCCAGGGCAACAGAGCAAGACCAAATGAAAAGGAGACATGCAAATGTACATATTCTGTCAAATAATTAGACTTATCTGTCTCGCTATCTCATTTGTTAACACCTTCGTAATTCTACTTGCTGCCTATACAGCAAGAAAGACGCATAACATTAAGGTCATAGTTCTACTTTGCAGGATCGGTAGATAAACTAGAACTACAATAATCCCAGGCAAGCCTTAACTAAAAAGATAGCATGCCATTTTGACAATGAAAATATGTCTGCAGGCTGAGCATGGTGGCTCACGCCTATAATCTCAGCACTTTGGGAGGCCAAGGTGGGTGGATCACTTCAGGCCAGGGGTTCAATACCAGCCTGGCCAACATGTTGAAACCCGGTCTCTACTGAAACTACAAAAAAATTAGCTAGTTGTGGTGGTGCACCTGTAATCCCAGCTACTTGGAAGGCTAGTCAGGAGAATCACTTGAGCCTGGGAGGTAGAGGTTGCAGTGAGCTGAGATTGCGTCACTGCACTCCAGCTCCAGCCTGAGAGACAGAGCAAGACTCCATCACAAAACAAAAAGAAAGAAAGAAAATATGTTTGCAATAAGTAACATTAGATGCTGCCAGTTCCAACTGCTATCAGTCAGGGACAACAAGTTTGTTTCCAGAAGTTTCCACCTTTATGTGCCAGCTTTATCTCTCAGCAATAACAAAATATCTGCATGATGTTTCAAATTAATCTTCTGCACATCTAATCTTCATAACATTAGCTGGAGCAAATAAAAAGAGTTCTGAGATTCCAAGGCCTGTGTATACCCAAGGTATTACAAATCACCATGGAAAGTTAAGGGAGAGTTGAAAATAATGAGTAGCTATGAGCTTCCTGCACATAACTAAATCCACAGCTCAGGACTATGTTTGACAAATACCTGGACTTCTAATATATGAGCAACCTAATTTAGAAGTCAGCTCGGCTTGGCAGAAATCATGTTGGCTAGAGACACTAGAGTCCCAGGTTCTTGCCCCATCTCTATCACTCTCTAGCTGTGGGATCTGGTAAAAGTAGATCCTTCAATATTTGAAGAAACCTGGTGGTGTCAGTTTTCTTAATGTGACTTTCATCAACTCAGATGCTTTGTTTTAAGTTACTGTAAAATAACCATAAGTAAATGTCTGGGATCCATATATCCCATCTACTATTCCCACAGAAATTTGATTAATAAACCTCCGGAGCCACCAGCCTCCCTCTCTCCTTCTCCATTTCAGGACTCAGTAATATCTATCTAAAATCAGAGACTTGGATTCAAATTCAGACTGAGTTCCTTATTACTGTGTACTACGTACCCTTGAGCACGATATTTAACCTCATTAAGACTCAGTGTCCTGATTTGTCAATTGGGGGTTATAATAGCCAATAAACAAGAAGGAAATGAGCTAAAGCATGAGAAGCACTCAGCACAGGGGCTGACACAAGTACAGTCCAACAGATATGTGATAGATACTATGTTATTAATATTATTATTTTATTCATTCAAGAACCTACTAAGCATATTTTATGTGTTAGCCCTAAGGGGTAAAACCCTGCACCCCACATTGGGCAAGTGCTAATGATGATGTACATCCACAGGCAGTTACAATACAGCATCATACATGCCATGTAGAATCGTGCAAGAGCTATGGCTACATACCACTCAACACACGTGTGGGACAAGGGAAAGTTCCCAGAAGAAGTGACATGTCAGCTGACGGATGATTAAAACAGCGAGAGAAGCAGTGTTCGTAGGCATGTGAAAAGACCTGGAAAAAATAGTTCAGACATAGAATGGTTGGGAAGTTTCTCAAGGGATCCTACTGCCTTGGCTTCCCAAAGTTCTCGGATTATAGGCATGAGCCACCAGGCCCGGCCAAAGATTTTTTTTTAAGGGATAAATCTATAACAACACTGGATGACAAGGAGGGGCATCATCAATGCAATAGAAATGATGACAAAGACGTACTCAAAAAAGGAGTTTGATAAGAGGTGGGAACAATTCTGAAGGCACTCTACACTTGGGGGTTTGGTGGACATAGAGATAGGTGGAAACAAGGGCAAGGGTCAGGCTGCTTTGGAGGCCATTCCACCACTTTATCCTGATTATGACAAAGAATAGCCACAGAATTCTCTGTTACCTATAAGAAAAATGAATGGAAGCCCTTGGGTTGGTGTGGGCAGGGTGGGGCGGGGCAGTGCAGAGAAAAAGAGTTTCCTGGATGGCCAGCTACACCCAAGAGGAACAAGGAGCACCTCCCTATACGAGGAGACTTGTGAGTCCTTCCATCTCACATCACGTCCTTTCCCCACAGGTACTGGAGGCTGCTACAATAACAGATGCCAGCAGAGACAGTTAAACCAAAGACAAAAGCACAACCAAGAATCCACCAAATAGTTCAGCACAACCAACACCTTGATATATGAGCATCCACTTACAAATACAGAAGATCTAATTCCTAAGGAAATACAATAAATACAGCAAACTGAAAGTGACTTTAAAAGAAATATAATTAATATCTTTAGAAGTATTAAAAAGGACATCATGTAACAAAACAGGAAGTGCTTGAAATAATTAAAACAAAAATATTTTAACTGAAATAAAACTGAGTAGATGAACTAAGTGGACACAGTTGAAGAATAGACACAGTTGATGGACAAATGAGTGACCTAGAGCACAGTTCCAAAGTCAAACTGATGGAAAGTAGAAGGAAATAAAGAATGAGAGAGTGGAGACAGCTAGTATAGACAACTTAAATTGTCTTAAATTGGGACTAGAAGAAAGATGAGAGAAGAGAGATAGAATGACATGGAATACTGGACATATATAGATTTCAAGAGTGTTGAATGATGGAGGAGAAGCATAAAGTTAAGGAATGCAGAGAAGTCTCTGCAGGAGGAACCATCAAAGGAATAAATGACTAATGCTGGACAATAGAACAGTGCCAGGAGAGAAACAGGGGGGCAAGACAGTGGATATGAATAAAGTTTGTAAATTGGTGTCAGGAAATTGAGAGAGTTAACATTTACCACTTGATTTTTTTTTAACATGGGTGAGATGAGTTTTTCTTCCTCTTTCATTCCTACATTCCTGGAGGTTGAAAGCTTCCACATCCAAGGTGACAGAAAGAAGATTTCTATCACGAGTAGAAGACAGTCTGAAAATAATGAGATACGTCTTTCAAAAGAAGATGAATGTGTTAACAGGAGATAAACCTTTACAATACCTGAGCTTTTTAAAATAATTTTCTACTCTCAGTTCACAGTACCACTTTTATCCTCCTTTCCTATCTTCTGGACCTGTCCAATAGCAGAATTCTTGGGGGACAGAAAAGGACAATTATTCCAGGGACCCCTGCAACAAAGTAGACTGGGATTAGGATGAGAAAAAGAGGAGTTAAGAAGACCAAGGGATGGTGGGAGGACTCACGGAGAAGAGTCCAGAAGAGGTGCTCTGTGATGAAGGGGATGGCCATGTGGGCCCCGTGAGAGACTATAAATGAAAGCCCACCCATGTGAGTGGAGAATAAGATGGGGAGTAAAGGAAGTCCTTCCTAAATTCTCACCCCCTTATGGATATTATGAATTAAATGATAGCTCAAACCTGAGGTGAAGAACTGAATGGACTTTCTTTGCAGCTCTGTTGTGTGCTTTTCCAGCTGAGAAAGATTGTAGGGCTTTCCCCCACCAATTAACAGCAGAGGCCTAAAGTTTTCCAGTGGAAAAAAATTTGTGTTGGAACAAACGCCCAACTTCCTTTTACTGTTTCTCTTACTGATTGTCACAGTCTTCTACCTCCAAGTTAAGAGGTAGAGTCAACAAGCTATATTTGGGGGCTTCTACTTGGGGTGTTCCCAGAGGTATCTAACAAGAGTGTCCAGTACATTTGAAACTACGTTAAGGGACAGTCCACCATGGCAGCCTAACTTGTTACCATCACAGGATGGTAACAAGAAAAGAGGGTCCAGGAGAAAGTGGTTTTGAGGTTTAGGATATCCAGACAGAAAGAGAGAGAAATAGTATAAACCATTTTGTGATCTTCTCATTATAGCCAGTTGAGAAGACTGGAACCATGCTTTCTTCAAACACAATAGGTCAGTTCCTTTATTGAGCTTGCCTACAATATACAGACAGTGGCATGTAGAGACCTATTATTGGACAAATTATTTGAGTCGGGATCACTTTAAGTCGGGATCACTTCTACAGAGGGAAAACCCATCAGAGCTGGTAGGGCAAAACTTGACCACATGTAGTGGCTGCAGTCAGAACCAATGTGATGCCCTGTGATGATCAGGGGAAAAGGCATTGTTGCCTACGTTGAATACTACCAGGTAGGAAAAACTAAAGATGTTTGTCAGTAGTGCAAACTGGCTCCTGACCAGTGGAGAAATTTGAACTGCAGAATGTGGAGAGTAAGAATGTGGAGCAAGAATGAAATGTATTAGAAAGTATAAAACAGAAGAGTGTTATGGAAATTCGCTGCCTCTATTTTCAAGGTGATACATAGATTAAATGTCAAAAATGCATTTGCCTTGATGCACAATGGTTGGTGACCTTAAAGCAAGACTAAAGAATATTGAGAAATTTTATACCAAGCATTTGATCACCTAACAAGAGAGGCCAAAGAGACTTCTAATTATTTCACAAAAGTATAGAAATGTTATATAACGTGGTAGAGAAAGGAAGCATGGAAGGAGACACAAGACACTAGATGTTGCTCATCAAGTGTTGCAGCTGAGCATTGATAGCAAAAGGAACATTAACCAGCCTCCAGCTGCACACTGGACGAGTGCAGATTACCTGGGCGGCAAAAGGAACAGTGGAGGCTCTTTTAAAATTACTAGCTACAAGGATAGAGCAGCCACGACTATCGCCCTGACTTAACTTTAAGTCGTGATGCCTGAACCACACTAGTTATCTAGTTGCAGTTTTTGCAGCTGCACCAGTGCCCCATGTTCTGGGGCAGGAACTCCAGAGAGAGTTGAGGGGCCTTTTCTTCGGGGAGACACATTTTTCTACTTCTGCTGTGTGGGTAAGATAGCGTGCAATGGCAAACTGCTAGGGAATCCCATCTGAGTACTGGAAAAGACCCAAGGGAGCTGGGACTGATTTAGAATAGAGCTCAAATTTATACCTGTCAGATCCCTGCTACCTCAAGCCATGAGTGTTGATGTAGCCAGGCTCTTTTACCCAGACTAGGAGAATTAAAGACAAGTAAAATCCAAGGAAAAGTTTGTTGAGTTAAGTTGGACAGTCTCTAATATTTTCCTGTCACTATATGAGAAGCATGGCTCACTCTCACCTACAGAACATAACAGAAAACTTTTGTTTATTGTGAGGAAAAGTAAAAAAAAAAAAAAAAAAAAAAAACCTCTTTCTCCATGTACCTCCTGAATTGTTCTTTCTGTCTAACGGGGGATAGCAGAATATGCCACCCCAATATATGCCACTTAGACATAAGAATTACTTTGCACTAAAGGCACTTGGAAGCCAGAGGTGGAGGAAAATGGATTCTGACTCCTTCTTTTTTTTTTTCAAAAGCATGAGACAAAACGCCCATGTGAAAGATGCCCTCCCTATACCAGAAGAAAAGAAATATTCTTATCACCAGGCACAGGGAGTCGAGGCAGAGAGAATTCTGTACAAAAGGACCTTCATAAAATAACTCTTATCTTTCTTTCATTTCCCTATATATAGGCAACCCTCATTTTATTGTGCTTTGCTTTATAGCACTTTGCAATATTGTGTTTTTTACAACTTGAAGGTTTGTGGCAATGCTCCTTCTAGCAAATGTATTAGTGCTATTTTCTGATGGCATGTGCTCATTTGGTGTCTCTGTGCCACATTTTGGTAATTCTCACAATATTTCAAACGTTTTCATAATTATATCTGTTACAGTGATCAGTGGTTTTTGATATTACTATTGTAATTGTTTAGGGGCACCATGAACCACTCCCATATAAGACAGTACATTTAATAGATAAATGTATGCATTCTAACCGCTCCACTGACTAGCCGCTCCCCATTTCTGTCCTCCTTGGGCCTTTCTATTCTCTGAGACACAACGATATTGAAATTAGACCAATTAATAGCCCTACAATGAACTTGTGAGTGCTCAAATGAAAGAGTTGCACATCTCTCACTTTAAATCAAAAGCTAGAAATGATTACATTCAGTGAGTAAGGGACGTCAAAAGCCAAGGTAGGCCAGAAGGTCGGCCTTTTGTGCCAAACAGCCAAATTGTGAATGAAAAGGAAAAGTTATTGAAGGACATGAAAAGTGCTACTTCAGTAAACACACAAATGATATGAAAGCAAAACAGCCTTATTACTGAAAAGGAGAAAGTTTTAATGATTGAGATAGAAGATTAAACCAACCACAACATTCTTTTAAGCTAATGCCTAAACCAAAGCAAGACCCCAACTCTCTTCAATTCTGTGAAGGCTGAGAGAGGTAAGCAAAGTACAAAAGAAAACTTGGAGGCCAGCAGAGGTTGACAAATGAGGTTTAAGGAAAAAAGTTGTCTCCATAACATAATAGTGCAAGGTGAAGCAGCAAGTGCTAATGTAGAAACTGCAGGAAGTTCTTCAGAAGATCTAGCTAAGATAACTGATGAAAGTGGCTACATTGAACAAAAGATTTTCAATGTAGACAAAACAGTCTTGTAGTGGAAGAATGTGCCATTTAGTATTTTGATAGCTAGAGAAGTCAATGCCTGGCTTCAAAGCTTCAAAGAACAGGCTGACTCATGTTACGGATTAATGCAGTTGGTGACTTTCAGTTGAAGCCAATGCTCATGTACCATTCTGAAAATCCTAGGCCCTTAAGAATGATGCTAAATCCATTCTGCCTGTGCTCTGCAAATGAAACAACAAAGCCTGGATGACAGCATATCTCTTTATAGCATACTTTATGAATATTTTAAGCCCACTATTGAGACCTACTTCTCAGAAAAAAAGATTTCCTTCAAATATTACTGCTCATTGACAATGTACTTGGTCATCCAAGAGCTCTGATGGAGATATACAAGGAAATTAATGTTGTTTTCATGCCTGCTAACATAGTATCCACTTTGCAGCCCATGGATCAAGGAATAATTTCAAGGAGTAATTTTTGCCTTGCAAATATATATAGTATCAGTAATATATACAACAAAATACAAAAAGATACGAAAGAAGGCCTATATATCAGGATATGATATATAATTTTTTTTTTTTTTTTTTTTTGAGACGCGAGTCCTTGCCTGCTGTCGCCGCCAGCGCTGGAGTGCAGTGGCCGATCTCGCTCACTGCAAGGCTCGCGCCTCCCGGGTTTAGCGCCAATTCTCGCTGCCTCAGCCTCCGCAAGTACCCTGGGACTACAGGTGGCCGCGCACGCTGCCCGGCTAAGTTTTCTGTATTTTTAGTAGAGACGGGGCGTTTCCTCACCCTGTTAAGTCAAGGGTTCCAAATTTCCTCGCCTGGGGGGGACGCTTTTCCGGGGGATTGGCCTAAATATATTTCTTAAATATGAATTGAAGTTGAAATTACTGCCATGGATAGTGATTCCTCTGGTGGATCTGGGCAAAATACATTGACACCCTTCTGGAAAGGATTCACCATTCTCAATGTCGTTAAGAACATTTGTGATTCACGGGAGGAAATCCAAAGACCATTAATAGATGCTTGAAAGAAGTTGATTCTAATCCTCACTGGTGGCTTTGAGAGGTTCAAACTTCAGTAGAAGTAACTGTAGATGATTGCAAATGATGAAGAAATTGCCACAGCCACCCCAACCTTAAGCAGTTGCCACCCTGACGAGTCAGCAGCCATCAACATCAATGCCAGACCCTCTACCAACAAAGATTACAACTCACTAAAGGTAAAGGGTCAGATCATTGTTAGCATTTTGAGCAACAAAGTATTTTTTTAATTAAAGTATGTACATAGTTTTTTTTAAAACAAAAATTCATTTATTGTAAAATACGTAAAAGAGAGTTTCAACTCAGGAAATTATCAACAGAAGTTTATGTCAACAGAAGTTGTCAAGAGTTATCCACGTTTATTTTTCAAACACAATTTAATGAAATAGAAATAATAATCATTAAGTTAAAAATAAAATTGAAAGCTATTTATTTTAATAAGTAAATTATCAGATAAGCTTTGCCAAGTCTAAACAATTGAACAAAAGAGAATAAACATAATAAATCAGAAGTAATAAATAATATAAAATTTTTATATTATGAAGGAATAATATATACCAATACACTTAAAAAAATTGTCTAAAATTATTTTAAGAAATACAAACTACCAAAATTGGCTTAAAGAATAAGGCTGGGTGCGGTGGTTCACACGTGTAATCCCAGAACCTGGGAGTTTCACTCTTGTTGCCCAAGTTGAAGTGCAATGACGCAATCTCAGCTCACTGCAACCTCCGTCTCCCGGGTTCAAGTGATTCTCCTGCCTCAGTCCCCCTAGTAGCTGGGATTACAGGTGTGCGGCACCACACCCTGCTAAATTTTGTATTTTTAGTGGGGACGCAGTTTTATCATGTTGGCCAGGCTGGTCACGAACTCCTGACCCCAAGTGATCCGCCCACCTTGGCCTCCCAAAGTGCTGGGATTACAGGCGTGAGTCACCACATCAGGCCTGTACATAGTTTTTTAAGACATAATGCAATTGCACATTTAATAGACTCCAATATAACTTTCATATAAACTGGGAAATCAAAAAATTCATGTGACTTTATTGTGACATTTGGTATGTTGCACTGGTGCAGAACAAAATCCATATCTTTGAGATGGGCTTGTATTTCATTTATGTTTCTACAATTGCTTCTCTTTGTTCAACCTACTATATAAAGACTTAGCTTGTGCCACTTCTTCAGGTCTTCATTTTCCTTTGGGAGTTCCCACTTGCATGTAAAAATCTGTATGTTTTTCTGCTGCTAGTCTGTCTTACATCAATTTAATTCTCAGGCCCAGGCAGAGACCCTGAAGGAGTAGAGGTGAAATTTTGCTTTACCTACACCAGTAATGATCATAATTACCTCCACTCTGAAGAGCCACCCACTGAGATGCAGCCCAGCAATGAGGAGCAGATTCTATCTAAAGAACAATCTGAGCCCATTATTTATGAGGAATAGACCCATATTAAGGCCTGTTTCTAAAGGAACAGAAATGGATTCAGGACCCACCGACCATACCTCTGCAAACTCTCTGTCTTTGCTTGCCAGAGCATAGAATTGTACAAAAATGACTCAAGGAGCAGATGCTAAAGTTTCTAGGGAAATACATTGCCAAAAGAACGTCAAACTTGGATCACTAAGATTCAGGACAGCCTGACTCCTGAGGTACCACCCAGGCAGGAGAACCAGTACCAACAAGAGGTTGGTGCAGCCCAGAAGGGGAACCCTCCCCAGTGTCTGTCTTACATGCAGCCATGAGCACAACAGACTGAAACCTCGTTTACTGCCAGGTCAGGGAGTCCCAGGATACGTGTGAACTAGGGACTTGTAACCATGATGTGCTTTCCCTTTCTTCCCTTTTCTGAATGTGAACTTTTATTGTAATTTTTCCCTTTTACTACTTACTATTGTATTCTTAAGTAGATTTCTTACCATGTAGAATTTCGTTTCATGAACCTGACTCAAAAGAATACAAATCACTCAAAGATCCTGGATGTAGTAAATTACGCCCCAGGAAAACCATAAATAAATAAATAAATAAATAAATAAATAAATAAATAAATAAATAAA
>NW_016827678.1:822544-830241 GCF_001698545.2 Rhinopithecus bieti
GGCAGAGGTTGCAGTGAGCTGAGATCGTGCCATTGCACTCCAGCCTGGGTGACAAGAGCAAGACTCTCTCAAACAAAAAATAAATAAATAAATAGAAAAAAGAAAAAAAAAGGACAGAAAAGAGAATTTTCATAGTTTTAATAACTGTTTTCTAACAAGCACCATTATAACAGTACTAATGAAAATCAAACATACTTCAGAATTGTTAAACTATATAAGAAAAACCTCTCCCCAAAATCCAACTGTACAATCAAATCTGCTTTGCTTTCTCAACCTTTCCTTCTGATTTTAGTCTTTGTGAATACACAACTGAACATGATATAATCTGAAAATTTCACATATGGATATAATCTTGGAGCTAAAAAAATCATGGTCCTTGTCAAAAAGCCAAAAAGACCTGGGATCAAAAGTGAATGTAAGTCCTGGCCATGGGTGGTGGCTCACGTTTATAATCCCAGCACTTTGGGAGGCCAAGGCAGGAGGATTGCTTGAGCCCAGGAGTTTAAGACCAGCTTGGGCAATATAGTAAGAGCCTGTCTCCACAAAAAAAAATAATAATAATAAAAATAAAATAAATTAATTAGGCGCAGTGGTGCCCACCTGTGGTTCCAGCAACTTAAGAGGCTGAGAGGTAAGAGGATTGCTTGAGCCCAAGAAGTTAAGGTTGCTGTGAGCTGTATTCACACCATTGCACTCCAGCATGGGTGACAGAGTGAATGCAAGTCCTACAGGATAATTTGGGCTGTCTCCTGTTCAGGAATACTCACATTATGTTTTACATTTCACGTGTATGGAGGGCTTCTCAGCAGCTAAGGAGTGGGATGGAGAAGTCATGTACCTTTGAAGATTCATTCCATCCCAACATACCATTCATTTGGCTTCACTGGACTTACCCAATCCTGATTCTGGGAGTGGTTCATATAACCCACACCTGGCCAATGGACTGCACCCCTCATCCCCACCATGATTAAAGCAGTTGGCTCAGGGAGGGGCAATCATCACTAGCTGAATTATTTTCCTCTTACTTTAGTAACAAATTACCACTGACTCCAATTTTTAAAGTTCTACTGAGGGTAAAATGCTATCAAACAGCATGGCATGCCACAGAAAAATCTTTCATGAAAGGAAGAGCCAATTGATGTGGCAAACTCCTTTGTTGTCTTATTTGGAGAAATTGCCACAGCCAAGCCAACTTCAGCTTCCACCACACTGATCAGTCAGCAGTCATTAATATTAATGCAAGACCTTCCACTAGGAAAAAGATTATGACTCGCTGAAGGCTCAAATGATTGTTAGCAATTTTTTTAGCAATGAAGTATTTTTAAATTAAGGTATGTACTTTTAAAAATAACATTTATATGCACTGGGAAACCAGGAAAATTTTTGTAACTTGCTTTATTATGATATTTGCTTTATTGTGGTGGTCTGGGAATGAACTCTCAATATCTTTGAGGTATGCCTGTTTATGTTATATATATATATTTACATGTGTAAATGTTATATGTTATTGATTGGTTGACAAAAATATTTGATGAAAGGCTCATATTTCCCCCAGGGACAATTGTTCTTCATTCACTAATTTAGGGTTCCTGATGACTGTGAAACAAAACTACCATGAATAACAAGAACCAAATGTATTTCAATCTATGACATGGTAATACAGTCATGTGTCACATGTTTTTGTCAATGACAGACTGCATGTATTACAGTGGTCCCATGGATTTTTAATGGAGCTGAAAATTTTCTGTCGCCTAGTGACATCGTAGCCCTTGTAAGATCATACTGCAAGGCATTACTCAAGTGTTTGTGGTCATGCTGGCGTAAACAAACCTACTGCTCTACCAGTCATATAGAAGTACAGTCTTGTGTTACGTAACAACAAGGATATGTTCTGAGAAATGCATCATTAGTTGATTTCTTCATTGTGCAAACATCATAGAATGTACTTACACAAACCTATAATGGTATAGCCTACTATACACCGGGGCTATATGATAAAGCCTATCATTCTTAGCCTACAAACCTGAACAGCATGTTACTATACTGAATACTGTAGGCAATTGTAAAACAATGGTAAGTATTTTTGTATGTAAACATATTTGGCTAGGTGTGATGGCTCACACCTGTAATCCCATCACTTTGTGAAGCTGAGAAGGGAGGATCACTTGAGGTCAGGAGCTTGAGACCAGCCTGGGCAACATAGTGAGACCCTGTCTCTACAAAATAAAAAATAAGAAAATACCTGGGTGTGGTGGTGCACGCTTGTAGTCCCAGTTACTCAGAAGGCTGAGCTGGGAGGATCACGTGAGCCCCAGGAGGTGGAGGTTGCCCTCAGCTGTGATCACACCACTGCACTCTAGCCTGGACAACACAGTAAGATCCTGTCTCAAAAAGAAAAAAAAAAAGACTATGTTACCAGCTCATGTATTTACTATACTGGTCTCAAACTCCAGGCCTGAAGTGATCCTCCCTTCTTGGCCCCCTAAAGTGTCCCAAAGTGCTAGGACTACAAGTGTGAACCATTGTGCCTGGCCAGGGTTGTTTCTTTCTGGAGTCTCTGAGGGAATGTATGTTCTGTGCCTGTCTTCTAGCTTCTGGTGGTTGTAGGTAATTCTCGGCATCTTTTTGGCTTGTAGCTATATCATTTCAATTTCTAAATCTGTTCTTAACATGGCCTTCGTCCCTGTGTGTCCTCTGTGTCTCTCTATCAGCACCTTTCTCTTCTTCTCTTATAAAGAAACGAGTTGTAAATTTATGGCCCACCCTAATCCAGGCTGACGTCATCTGACCTTGATTACATCTGCAAAGATTCTGTTTCCAAATAGGGTCACAATCACACAAGTATTGGTGGTTAGGACTTCAACATATCTTTTGTGGGGACACAGTTCAGCCCACTCTACCCTGTTTTCAGTTAAATTAGCTTAAGTGGATATCTGCTTTTTTCTTGTTCTAAGACTCTCACAGACAGAACTCCAGTGACCTTCAGCTTCACTCTTCAGTCACCCATTTTCATAGCTCTTACCAAGACCCAAAGTGAGAATTGATAGTTATCTCTCACTTTCCACAGGAACTTTTTAAACCTAATCTATTCCATTTATAAGTGTTTCTCTTTGTCTCCCCATGCCCATTGATACTTCACTTCTTTTCTATGGTGGGTAGAGAGGTCCCCACTAATGAAGGATGTGGCAGATTTCAGTTCAATATCAGAAAGTGCTCCACCTGATATATCATTTTTTAATTACAAAATTTTTCAAAGAAGAGTGGAAAGAATAGTATATTTTACCCTAACCACCTTTAACAGTATAAATTCAAACACCTCACTCTTATCAAAGTCATTTACTCTTCAAAATGCCCCACCTGGTTTCCCCTAATACATCTGCTCTTTGATCTCACTACAACCTTCAGCCTCTGTTTTCTCTATTTTCTTCCTTTTTATTTTCTTTCTACATCACTTACATTCCCTGATCCAAAACAAACTTAATTTTTACTGTCGATATTTTCCTCTTAATAGCCATGGAAGGCAGGTGAATTCCTCGGCAGGCAGGGATGGGTCCCTGGTGAAACTCAACCTTGAAGCCGAGGATAGTCTAAGGCTTGAAAACTGAGATGCCAGTTCTGGATAGAATCCACAGACCAGAATGAGGACTCCCACTCCCATTTGGCATGCTTCTTTCCAATTGGTCCTTACCTTTCACCATATACCCATCTTTCTGTGATTGGCTATGGGCTGAGTCTTCATTTGCATAGAGTGAAACGTCACTCCAGCCTCCCATCATTTGTGGGCCGAGCCTTCACTTCTGCCTTCAGTTGGTTTTTTTACATCATCGTGTCTCTCTGTGAGTGGTGTTTTTTCCAAACAGCCCCCAGACCAGTCAGCACACTCCTCCTTCCTTCCCAGTCCATATAAACCCTGAACTTAGCCCTGCAGCCAGCAACCATCTTTTGGATTCCCTCTCTGCTGAGAGCTTTTTCTGTTGCTTAGCAAATCCTACTCTGCTTTACTCACTCTCCAGTGTCCATCTGCCTTATTCTTCTTGATCATGGGACAAGAACCCAGAACTCGCCAAACTGCAGGAGCCCAGGAACTATAGTGCTCCAGCTCACTGAGCAGCTGGTGGCAGGAGTAAAAGGACTGTAGCATTTCCTCCCACTTGCCGAACTACAGAAGTGAAGAAGCCATTGGGCACCACTCCCTCCTGCTCACCAAACAGCAGAAGTAGGAAAGCTGCAACATTCCATTGATTCCTTGCCCTTCAGTTGCATCCAATGGAAAAATTCTAAATCCAGATCTAATTGCCTTCTTCATGCCTATACTTGTGCTCTTGAGAGCTACTAGAGAAAATTACACCACTTAGGCCTGTATACAGTTCTGACTTGCAGCCTAGACTCTCACATCTGCTTGGCAGTCCTTCATAATTGATAGTTATCTCTCACCTTACATAGGAACTTTTTAAACCTAATCTGTTTCATTTATAAGTTTTTCTCTTTGTCTCTCCATGCCCACTGATACTTCACTTCCTTTCTATGGTGGGTAGAGAGGTCTCCACTAATGTGGCAGGTTTCTCTGACCATTCCATTCCCCAAACCAAAACAGACAGACATATAGATATACATATACTCTCTCTCTTCCTGGAGCTAGAAACTTCTCAAGGTTAGGAAAAGTAAAAGGGGAATTAGAGTAGCTATGCAAGGTTGGAAAAAAACTGATCTTCTTTTAGTATTACAAAGTACAAGAAATCCCTTAGCAGTGAGGACCATGCGGTGTCTAAGGCAAGTGCATTGTTACCACACACTGTGTTGCAGCCAACCTCATGGGATGTGCCCTCTCCAGGCTCACCCAGTACCTTATGAATTAATTGAGGTCCTGGTTAGACTTCTCTGTGCCCTCTGGGGAGCTGTCATGGATCCTTTGATTCACTTTGAGAGCCTTCATCCTCCAAATCCAAATCCTTAAAAACAACAAACAAACAAACAAACAAACATATGTAACTCCCATAACATCTCCAATTCTCTAATGCGAATGGGACAGAGGCAGTGTTTGAGCAGAATTCTTCCAAGGGTCTGTGTTTGCTGAGATACTTGTGCCCCCATATACCTCACAGGGGTACAGTACAATTGGGGATTGTCAAGGGAAAGTTTAAGATTTACCTATTTGAGGTGGCCTACTGCTTTTAAAGTCTCATCTCCTGTTCTTCCAAAGACTTACCAAATATAATGAGATTGTCTGGATACACCATTATGTCCAAGGAATTTATATTTTCAGACATTCTATATCACCTGCTGGGGTACCTGGGGTCCCGGAGACACAGCTTCTTTTAGACTTCGTGTTTTTCTTCCACCTAAAGTAGGGTAGACTCATATTTTTTCTGAGCTAGACCTTTTCTTTTCTTTGTTTTATTTTAATTTTTTTATTGAAATAAAGCTGCTATTGGCTGGTCTACAGGGTTCTTCTTCCATTTTACCCCCAAGTATATTCAGATATTGCATGCTTACTTCCCTGAGTCTGAGGCAGGTGTCTTTAAATAGGTCTAAAATAGGCATCAGCCTCCCGAGCAGCTGGAATTACAGGCATGTGCCACAACACCCTGCTAATTTTGTATTTTTAGTACAGACAGGGTTTCTCAAAGTTGGTCAGGCTGGTCTCGAACTCCCAACCTCAGATGATCCGCCTGCCTCGGTCTCCCGAAGTGCTGGGATTACAGGCATGAGCGACCGCACTCGTCAGAGAGATCAGGTTACAAGTCAGCTATCATTAGCCAAGTCTCTGCCTGCGAGACGTCAGATTACAAGTCAGCTACCATTAGCCAAGTCTGCCTGCAAGGTCAGAGAGGTCAGATTACAAGTCAACTACCATTAGCCAAGTCTCCACCTGCATCTGTAACAATGCTCCTTTTGAGGGAAGTATTCTGTCTTGCTGTTTGGGGGAAGAAATTGTAGACTCAGGGTGATATTTAGTCAATCAAAACTTTCTTTCCTCCTTCAGTATACTGAAGAGAACATGTTTCTCTTTTCTTTTCCTTTCTCTCTCTCTCTCCACTGTAGGCAATAACCACCCAGAGCTCTGTTAGCATAAATTTTATGCAAATTTTATTCAACAATGCTCACTTGGGGAAGAAGAACAGAATTTGTATAGTGGTTTAGCAGGGTCAATTGAAGTTTAGGTAGTTTGGAGAATTAGTCAAGGATTTTCTCCTACCAATAATTTGTGCAGATCAGCAGCCAGGATTTGGGAAATTTTGGTTTTTTCAACAGGAATGGAGAACAGCTGGGATCTGAGGTCATGTATAGGAGGGAGTAGAGAGAAATAGTTGCAGAAACCCATGGGAGATTCTCAGTCCTTCAGAATCTCTTATTTTTAATATAATAAATACTTTAATATGCACAATATATAAGATATATATACACATTTACATATCTTTATATGTTATATTTATATATTATATATAAAAGACAAGCAAGCATACTTTATAGACAAAAAGAAGGCTATTTCATAATGATTTTACAAGCATTATGTATTCTTTTTCCCTTAGCATTATGTACCCTTGGAAGGAACATAGAGATTCTTGCAATATATTGTTGAAGAATAAGAGATACTGTTCACAATCTATTAAGTCATCTGATTCCATGAGAAGGAAGCATTGCTTTGTGGTAGTATCTCCCGCAAGAACAGGATGAATCCTCTGGAAAAAATACCCACTTAAAATTTAAAATTAAAACAAAATTTAAATTTAAATTTAAAAAAGCCACCACCACCAATGCCACCACTACCATCATTATCAATACACCATTAGCACCACCAAGCACTGGCTCAGCAGTTAGAACATTTTACATTTTCTTTTTTCTTTTTTTTTGAGATGGAGTTTCACTCTTTTCACCCAAGCTGGAGTGCAATGGCACGGTCTCGGCTCACCGCAACCTCCACCTCCCAAGTTCAAGCAATTCTCCTGCCTCAGCCTCCCAAGTAGCTGGGATTACAGGCATGTGCCACTACGTCCAGCTAATTTTGCATTTTTAGTAGAGACGGGTTTTCTCCACGTTGGTCAGGCTGGTCTTGAACTCCCAACGTCAGGCGATTCGCCCGCCTTGGCCTCCAAAAGCGCTGGGATTACAGGCGTGAGCCACCTCACCCGGCCACATTTAAAACTTTCAATGTGAAAAATTGATCTCTTTTTGACAAACTGTCTTATGCCATATTTCATATATATCTTAATTTTGCTGGATTCCAAACTCCAAATATTATGACATTAATACTTAGTTAGTTACTATGGTCAAGTGAGTAATTTTCTATAATAAAATGGTTTTTCTAGAATACTTTCTAGAAAGCAGAGAGCTTTGTATTGCTAATGTTTTTTTTTTTTTTTTTTTTTTTTTTTTTTTTTTTTTTTTTTTTTTTTAACAGGGTACATTAAGCTGCCAGCTCATCCCAGTTGGACAAGCTGCCTTGTCTTTCTCTCCTTCCTTGCTGTAGGAGTTTTCCATCATTTCTCTGCTGAATTCCAATGCTCTTTCTTAGATGATCTACATGCTATTTTAGCACTTCTTTGTCTCATCAAACTTCTTTAACGTCATTATTTTGAATTCCTTTTCAGGCATTTTATAGACCCACCCTTCCTTCCTTCCTTCCTTCCTTCCTTCCTTCCTTCCTTCCTTCCTTCCTTCCTTCCTTCCTCCCTCCCTCCCTCCCTCCCTCCCTCCCT
>NW_016827678.1:832665-858587 GCF_001698545.2 Rhinopithecus bieti
CTTTCCTTCTTTCTTTCTTTCCTTCTTTCTTTCTCCCTCTCTCTCTCTTTTTTTTTTTTTGACATAATCTTGCTCTGTCATCCAGGCTGGAGTGCAGGGGTTTGATGTCGGCTCACTGCAACCTCCGCCTCCTGGGTTCAAGCGATTCTCCTGTGTCAGCCTCTCGAGTAACTGGGATTACAGGTATGGGCCACCATGCCCAGGTAATTTTTTTTTTTTGTATTTTTACTAGAGATAGGTTTCACCATGTTGGCCAGGATGGTCTTGATCTGACCTCATGATCCGCCCACCTTGCCCTCCCAAAGTGCTGGGATTACAGGCATGAGCCATCACGCCCAGCCTGTAGATTTATTTTTCATTGCAATCTGTTGCTGGAGAATTTTTGTGTTCCTTTGGAGGTGTCATGTTTCCTTGATTTTTAATTTTCCTTGTGTCTTTATATTGACAATTGCACATCTGTTATAATAATCACTTCTTTCAATTTTATGAATTGGTTTTGGTAGGGAAATACTTTTTTTTCTGTAGATGTATCTATAGCATTGATTGGATGGGGTACTTTGGCTTTGATTCTAGATGGATGCCATGGTGTAGTATCTGTATTATTTCTTTCGCTCTAATTAGTGGCAGTGGTGTTTGTGAGTTCCTCAGTGGCTTAGGCTATGATATTCAGTAGAGGTTGTGGTGAAGCTTTGCTAGGGACAGGGACTCCAACAAGGGCCTGGTCTTTAGGCCACACTGGTGGCAGTGGTGGGCCAAATGGGCCAGTCCTTGGGTTCCTGGGTAGTGTATGCAAGCACCAGTAATATCAGGTCGCAGCAGGTTGATCCTTGGCCCTTCAGGATCTTGAACTGGTGCTAGCAGTGGCAGGACTATGCTCTGTGGGTGGGTGGGTTCTTGGGCCCATTAGGCAAGTGTTGTTCATGTTCAAGTGAATAAATCCTTATTGATCTTTCAGTCTAGTTGGGCTGGCAGGTATATCTGTAGGTGAATTCAATCAATCTCATGTAACAGGATTATGTAAGAGAAACATACTGGATGAAACTGGCAAGGCTTCTTCCTCAGTTGTCAGAGATATGGACAGGAGTTTTTTCTTCCCAGAAAATATCCCCAAGTCATCTTGAAGACATGGTAGCACCTCCTCAGGTTGCTCCTAAGGGAAACATTTAACACATTTTAAATCTAATTCGATGATGGAGAATAAATCTCATCTTATATCTTGCTTTTCCAGCACTTAATTTGATTACAAGAGCATTTTGATTGCAAAAAATACCAACTACCAGCTGGGCACGGTGGCTCACGCCTATAATCCCAGCACTTTGGGAGGCTGAGGAGGGTGGATTACCTGAAGTCAGGAGTTTGAGATCAGCCTGGCCAAAATGGTGAAACCCCGTCTCTACTAAAAATACAAAAATTAAGTGGGTGTGGTCGTGGGTGCCTATAATCTCACCTACTTGAGAGGCCAAGACAGGAGAATCACTAGAACCCAGGAGGTGGAGGTTGCAGTGAGCTGATATCATGCCATTGCATTCCAGCCTGGATGACAAGAAAAAAAAAAAGAAACACAAACTAATAAATTCAAACTAGATTAAGCAAAAAGTAATAGATTGATTCACATAACCACAAAGTCTATGGGTAAGGTTGGTTTTAGGCATGGGTGAGCCTAGGAGCCTACACAATATTCTTAGGACTAGGACAGTTGTTTTCTTTGTTTTATTGTTTTTCGTTTCTTTTCTTTGAGACAGAGTTTGCTCTTGTTGCCCAGGCTGCCGGAGTGCAATGGCACAACCTCGGCTCACCGCAACCCCTACCTCCTGGGTTCAAGCGATTCTCCTGCCTCAGCCTCCCGAGTAGCTGGGATTACATGTATGCGCCCCCACACCTGGCTAATTTTGTGTTTTTAGTAGAGTCAAGGTTTCTCCATGTTGTCAGGCTGGTCTCGAACTCCCAACCTCAGGTTGCCCACCTCAGCCTCCCAAAGGGCTGTGATTACAGGTGTGAGCCACCACACCCAACCTGGACCATTTTTCTTTATTGTTCAACTTTGTTTTCTTTTGGATTGGTCTAATTCTTAAATTCCAAGTACAGATACGGCTACTAATAGTTGTAGGCTCAGAAAATCCTTTCAGTTAGTGCTTGCTTTACTTACAGCAAATGTTCTAGGGAAGAACATAATTGGTTTGTGTGATAGATGACTCCCCAAACATGTCATGACAAAAGAAACCTTGAAGATGTAATTAAGTTAAGATTCTTGAGAATGAGATGCTCCCTATTGAGATAACCTCCCCTCTTGATATTATCCTGGATTATCCAGGTGGGCCCCAGGTAATCACAGATGAGAGGCAGAAGGTCAGAGAAGAGAAGAGGTACTATGCTGTTGGACCTGAGGATGGAAGAAGGGAGCTGTGAGCCAAGGAATGCAGGTGGCCTAGAAGCTCTAAAAGGCAAAGAAACACATTCTCTCCTTGAGTGTCCAGAATGAACGTAGCCCCAAGGACCCATTTTAGACTGATCTCCAGTACTGTAAAATAATAAACTTGTTGCTTTAAGTCATTAAGTTTGTGGTAATTTGTTACCAAAGCAAGAGGAAAGTAATTCAGCCTGTGATGACTGTCCCTCCCTGAGCCAACTGCTCTGACTGTGGAGGGGAGTGAGAGGTAGTTCATTGGTGTGGGTTATATACATCACTCCCCGAATCAGGGTTGAGCTAAGTCCAGTGAAACCAAATGAATGGTGTATTGGGGTGGAATGGATCTTCAAAGATACATGACTTCTCAACCCAACTCCTTATAGCTGTTTAGCAGCCTTCTATACACACGAAATGTAAAACATAATGTGACTATGACTCAACAGCAGACAGCCCAAATTATCCTTTAGGTCCTGCATTCATTTTGAATCCAGAGCCTTATTATTATTTTTTTTCACAAGATCTATGATTTTTAATTCCATGCAATTACAATAAAGCTCCAAGATTATATACGTATGTAACATTTTCAGATTATATCCTGCTCAGTTGTGTGTGCATGAAGATTAAAATCAAAAGGGTTGAAAAAGAAAGCAGATTGGTTTCTATGGTGGGTTTTTTGGGAGAAGTATTTCTTACATAGTTTATTTTGAAATATGTTTGATTTCCACTAATACTGTTATAGTGGTGCTTGTTCAGTTAATGGTTATTGAAAACTATGAAAAGTTCTCTGTTCTCTCTAATCTTTTTTTTTTTTTTTTTCATATTTTCCCAGTTTTATTGTGGCATAATCTACTACTTCTAGTATCTTTGAGTGATTTGTGTTCTTTTGAGTCAGGTTCATGAAATTCTACATGGCAGGAAATCTACATAAGAATTCAATAATAAATAGTGAAAGGACAAAAAAAAATTAGAACAAAAGTTCAGAAGAGGGAAGAAGGGGACAAGTCCACACACACACACATCCTGGGGGTCCCTGGCCTGGCAGTAAATTAGGTTTTAGTTTGTTGTGCCTATAACCACATGTGAAATAGACACTGAGGAGGCTTCCACTTCTGCGGCTGTACCAAATTCCTCTTGGTACTGGTTCTGCTGCTGAGGAGGTACCTCAGGAGTTAAGCTGTCCTGGGCCTTGGTAATCCAGGCATGGGATTCCTTTGGCAATGTATTTACCTTGAAAACTTAGCATCTGTTCTTGATTCACTTTTTCACAATTCTATGCTCTGGCAAGCAAACACAGAGTTTGTGGAGCTATGGTCTGTGGGTCCTGACTCCATTTCTGTCTCTTCAGCAACAGGCCTTAATACGGGTCTATTTCTTATAAACAATGGACTTGGGTTGTTCTTCAGAGCGAACCTGCTTCTAATTGCTGGGCTGCATCTCAGAGGGTGGCTCTTCAGAATGGAGGTAATTATGATCATTACTTGTATAGGGAAGACAAAGCTTTACCTCTCCTTTCTTAGGGTCTTTGGCTGGGCCTGTGAGTCACACTGACATAAGATAGATGGGCAGAAGACAATCATTCGGATTTTTACATGTACACAGCAACCCCCAAAGAGGTGGCAAAATCTAGGCCAGCCTGGGAAACATAGTAAAACCCTATCTCTACAGTGCTTGCATATTAGGTTGAACAAAGAGAGGTAATTATGGAAAAGCAATTGCCCAGACCAGGGCAATAAACTGAATATCACGATTAAGTCACATAAATTTTTTGTTTTCTCAGTTTATATAAACGTTATGTTTATACTATGTTGGAGTCCATTAAATGTGCAATTGCACTATGTCTTAAAACTCTTAAAACTATGAACATATTTTAATTTAAAAATACTTTATTGTGGCTGGGCACAGTGGCTCATGCCTGTAATCCCAAGACTTTGGGAGATTGAGGTGGGCAGATCATGAGGTCAGGAGATCGAGACCATCCTGGCCAACATGGTGAAACCCCATCTCTACTAAAAATACAAAAATTAGCTGGACATGGTGGTGCGTGCTTGTAGTCCCAGCTACTCAGGAGGCTGAGGCAGAAGAATTGGTTGAACCTAGGAGGCAGAGGTTGCAGTGAGCCGAGATCGCGGCACTGCACTCCAGCCTGGTGACAGAGCAAGACTCTGTCTCAAAACAAACAAACAAACAAACAACAAAACAAAACAAAACAAAAAAAAACACTTTATTGCTCAAAAATGCTAACAATCATCTGACTCTTCAGTGACCTTTTTGCTGATGGAGGGTCTTGCCTTGATGTTGATGGTTGCTGATTCCTCAGAGTGGCAGTTGTTGAAGGTTGGGGTGGCTGTGGCAATTTCTGCATCATTTCTGCAGTGACTTCCTCTACTGAAGTTTGAATACCTTGAAGCCACCCATAAGGATGAGAATCAATTTCTTCCAAACTTCTGTTAATGTTCATATTTTGACCTCCCCCCATGAATCACAGATATTCTTTTTGGCATCAAGAATGGTGAATTCTTTTCAGCAGGGTTTCCCATTGATCCATCAGAGGAATGACTATCTATGGCAGCTATAGCCTTACAAAATGTATCTCTTAAATATGACTTAAAGCTGAAATTACTCCTTGATATATGGGCTACAGAATGGATACTGGGTTAGCAGGTATGAAAATATTAATGTCCTTGTACACCTCCACCAGAGCTCTTGGGTGACCAGGTATGCTGTCAAAGAGCAGTAATATTTGAAAAGAATCTCTTTTTCTGAGCACTAGGTCTCAACAGTGGACTTTAAATAGTAAACTCTGCTGTAAAGTGATGTGCTGTCATCCAGTCTTTGTTGTTTCATTTACAGAGCACAGGCAGAATGGATTTAGCATCATTCTTAAGGGCTTAGGATTTTCAGAATGGTACATGAGCATTGGCTTCAACTGAAAGTCACCAGCTGCATTAGTCCACAATATGAGTCAGCCTGTCCTTTGACACTTTGAAGCCAGGCATTGACTTCTCTCTAGCTATGAAAATCTTAGATGGCACATTCTTCCACTAGAAGGTTATTTTATCTACATTGAAAATCTTTTGTTCAATGTAGCCACTTTCATCAGTTATCTTAGCTAGATATTCTGGAGAACTTGCTGCAGTTTCTACATTAGCACTTGCTGCTTCACCTTGCACTATTGTTATGGAGACAACTTCTTTCCTTAAACCTCATGTATCTACCTCGGCTGGCTTCCAAGTTTTCTTCTGCAGCTTTCTCACCTCTCTCAGCCTTCACAGAATTGAAGAGAGTTGGGTCTTGCTCTAGATTAGGCCTTATTTAAGGGAATGTTGTGGCTGGTTTAAACTTCTATTCGGAGCATTAAAACTTTCTCCATGTCAGCAATCCAGCTGTTTCGCTTTCCTGTCATTTGTGCGTTCACTGGAGTAGCACTTTTAATGTCCTTCAAGAGCCTTTCCTTCGCATTCACAATGTGGCTGTTTGGCACAAGAGGCCTAGCTTTCAGTCCATCCTGGTTCTGACATGCCTTCCAATTTAAAATGAGAGATATGTGAGTCTTCCTTTCACTTAACCACTTAAGAGTCCACTGTAATTTAAATATTGTTATGTCTCGGGGAATAGGGAGGCCCAAGGAGAGGGAAAGGGATGGGGGAATGGCCAGTACTGGAGCAGTGAGAACACACACAATATTTATGGATTCAGTTCACTAGTCTTCTGGGGGAGTGTTTCATGACACCACAAAACAATGATCATAGTAATATCAAAGATCACTGATCAAGCTAGACATGGTAGCCCACACCTGAAATCCCAGCACTTTAGGATGCTGAGATGGGAGGATCACTTGAGGCCACAATTTGGAGACCAGCCTGGGTAATATAGGGAGGCCCCATTGCTACAAAATACATATACATATATAGTTTATTTTTAAAAATTCAAAAATAAACCCTAAGATCTCTGAGCACGGATCACCATAACGGATATAATAATGAAAAAGTTTGAAATATTGCAAGAGTTACCAAAACATGACACAGAGACACAAAGTGAGCACATGGTATTGGAAAAAATGGAGCTGACAGACTTGCTTGAAGCAGGGTTGGCACAATCCCTTAATGTGTAAAAAGCACAATATCTGTGAAACACAAGAAAGCGAAGTGGACTATAACAAGGTATGCCTGTATACAAAATATACATACATAGATACTATACATATAAATATAAATGTGCATATAGTATATATTAATGTCTTCAAATAGAAACACACAAAGAAAGAAGCTATATATTAATTCATCAACATGGAACTCACAGCCAACAGCATTATAACTCATTCCTATAATATGTAAATAATGAGGATCAACTGCATTTTGAGTAAAATAACACATTATCACATAGATATAGAAGTATAAGTCCCAATAATTCATCTGAAAGTCTTTGTCTCTGTTGGGGAGGGGATTAGAAATAAAGAGGAGGAAAAAGATATTTCATTTTAAGATTGTATTTTGTTGCAAGTTTAATCTTAAATGGGAACTTGTTTTTGTTTGGACCACAAAATAGAACATGTAACATTTATACTTGAAAACAATATTTATAAGCACAACTGAAGCTTCTATAATAAACTTTACAAGTGGAGAATTTCTTACTTTTAGCAGTCCATGAAATAAATTTTAAACAGCATAGAAGCAGCTGCAAATTCTCTCTATAGGTACAGATTTTATATTTTTAATATGTCCACCTCAGAGGGATCCATCATTCACTGAAAATCCAGGAAACTTGAAGTTTGTGGCAATAAAAGTGATCTATCTTGGATGCTAATCTGCCATGTTGACTTCTAACTAACCCCAGTCCTAAAGATGCCTCCTGAGTCCTATTTTACTTACTGTCTTTAGTGTAAGGACATGCCTGCCATTAGATACAAGCAACCTTGATGTTATCATACAAATTATAGGCTATGACCACATAGCATTCTTGCCTGCTCTGGAGGGTCGCCTTTAATTGTCTCTATACAGCATGTACACCCTTTCCCTATGGTATAAAAGTCCTGGGTCTGGGGAGTATTGATGCAGAGCCCTACCTGTCTTGCTGCTGCCCAAGACCATGCTTCTATCTTTAAGTTCCCCAATAAATCATCCTTTACTGCAAACTGGTTTTGTCTGCCTCGTTCTTTGGTTCCTTGGATCCTTCTGCATTTGGGGGCTGCTCTGTTTATGTGGCCCTTTCACAGAAACTTATAATTGGAAAAAATTCTTCAAATTATTAATTGTGCAACAGTTGGAACATGCAGATATACAAAAACACAGCTGTTATCAAATGAATATAGTCAGGTATATTTCATATTCCATTTTTATGTTGTCCTGCAGAGCTACAGTGTGCTCAAAAGACAAAAATCAAAGCAAATTAAGTACAATACTGCCTTTCCAATTCCCAGTTAAGGCAAAACAAATATATTAAGAATTGCCTCATCAGAGGTACAAAGAGAGAGAAGCATGCCTGTGAAATCTCAAAATAGAAAAGATAGAAATTGGTCATTTTCCAAAGTGGCCTCTTTTTAATGAAATTCTAGCAGAGATCTTCAAGGATAGAGATTTGGGTCAGGTGTTGGGGCCAAAACAGGAGTTCAAAACCAGCCTGGACAATGTAGCAAGAAGCCATCTCTTCAAAAATTTTTAGAAATTAGCTGAGAATGGTGCCATGCACCTGTAGTCTCAGCTACTCACGAGGCTGAGACAGGAGGATTGCTTTAGCCCAGGAATTCAAAGTTGCAGTGAGCTAAAACTGCACCACAGCACTCCAGCCTGGGTGACCAAGTGAAAATCTGTGTTTAAAAAAAAAGGATAGAAATTTCTCTTTTGTTGCCTTAGAGTAATTCAATAGGAATGGTTGTGGTTGCTTTCTTGAAGCACTGATTTTTATTTCAGGTATTTACACTGATGCTTTTGTTCTAAAACACAAAAAATGTCCTATTTTATAAAACAAAACCAGCAGTATAGGACTAAACAATTGAAAGCAGGCTATCTTGCAACACTTACCTAAATACTGGGCAATAAAGAAAGCAGTCAGTGGTAGAACACAAGGAAACATGGTCCCTCTGTTACTTACTCTTTGGGGAAAGTTTTGTCAATGTCTCCCTCATGTTCAAGTTACAGCCATCCAAAAAGTTAGTGTTTTGAGAAGTAGGCAAGGCCTCTTAGGAAAGTGCTTCCTTAGTTTTAATATAGTTGATTAACAAAACTTGAAAATTTTGCAGCTGTTCCTTGCCTGCTATTTGTTTTTCCTTTTCTTGTGCTATCAGCCAGACCTTGTGGTTCCTTTTTTTTTTTTTTTTTTTTTTTAAAAAAAAAAAAAAAAGATAAGGTCTCACTCCTGTTGTCCAGGCTGGAATGCAATGGAGTTGCCTCGTTTCACTACAACCTCTGCCTCCCAGGTTCAGGTGATTCTTCTACATCAGCCTCCGGAGTAGCTGGAATTACAGGCATGTGCTACCACACCTGGCTAATTTTTGTATTTTTAGGAGAGATGGGATTTCACCATTTTGGCCAGGCTGGTCTCAAACCTCTGACCTCAAGTGATCCACCCACTTCAGCCTCCCAAAGTGCTGGGATTACAGGCAGTGAGCCACTGCACCCTGCTGACCTTGTGGTTCCTGTGGATGTATATCAACCAGGATCAAAATGCTTTTATATATAGTTCCTTTTTTTTTTTTTAGACAGAGTCTCACTCTGTTGCCCAGGCTGGAGTGCAGTGGCATGATTTCGGCTCACTGCAACCTCCGCCTCCCAGGTTCAAGTAATTCTCCTGCCTCAGCCTCCCAAGTAGCTGGGATTACAGGCACATGGCACCACGCCTAATTTTTGTATTTTTAGTAGAGATGAGGTTTCACCATGTTGGCCAGGATGGTCTCCATCTCTTGACCTCGTGATCTGCCCGCCTTGGCCTCCCAAAGTGCTGGGATTACAGGCATGAGCCACTGTGCCCGGCCTTATATATAGTTCTTAATTGGGATTGTGGAGGGACTTAGTTGAAACAGATATGAAGGCTAGGCTTTCTGAGCATGGGGATAGAGGACTGTGGAAAGGGAGGATCCTCTTTTGGTGGAACTAATGCTTTTCCTCAGGGGCAATCTCTGAAGCCAGATTAAAAGACTATTTTATCAAAATTTTGGCTTTGGGTTGATCCTAATTTCCACAACAGCAATATACTACATAAAGTTCAAAATTTCTAATAATTCCTTTTGCTTTTAGATTGTATTCCACTAATGGTTTTCAGTCAAGGCAATTTGTTCAAGAGTCACCCAATAGCTCCCTCTATGTGGCTGTTAGTCCTTACCTGATGAACAATTTAGTTCAGTTTCAGTTTGCTTTATTTGTTGGCATCCTAGCAGCTGTCAGTTCGAAGCTCTTAGAACATTATGGCTTTCAGGTGCTATGAGAGAGAAGGGTCTACTTTATTTTGAGCTGATAAAAAGCACTCAAATAGGCCCAGCGCGGTGGCTAATGCCTGTAATCCCAGCACTTTGGGGTGCCAATGTGGGCAGATCACTTGAGGTCAGGAGTTTGAGATCAGCCTGGCCAACATGGTGAAACCCAATCTCTACTAAAAGTACAAAAATTAGCCGGGAGTGGTGGTGCATGCCTGTGGTCCCAGCTACTCAGGAGGCTGAGGCAGGAGAATCGCTTGAACCTGGGAGGCAGAGGGTGCAGTGATCCGAGAGCGCGCCACTCAAAAAAAAAAAACAAAAAACAAAACACAACAACAAAAAGATGGCTGTCTTCAAAATTCTGTACAATTTTATTTTGCAATTAGGTGATCCACCTAGAATGTTGAATACATAATTATAAACACGATTCACATGCATGCTCTCTTGCTAAGTTTTCCCCTATGATTTAATTTCTATTAAGGTTAAAATATACTGTCAGATACTTGTTCTTAATTGTTCTTAACTGTCACAATTGTTCTTAAAATTTGCTAAATCCTTTGGCAAAGCTTTTCAAAGAGCAAGCTTTTTAAATTTATCTTGCTTTTTCTAAGCTATGAACTTTTAAATTTTACAAGGTTCTCAGATCAACTTAATCTTGTTTTGTTAGACTAAGTGTCTGTTTTCTGTTGCTTATAACAGAATATTTGAAACTGGGTAATTTATAAAGGAAATGAAATTATTTCTTATAGTTATGGAGGCTGAGAAGTCCAAGATCAAGTGGGTACAACTAGTGAGAGCCTTCTTGCAAGTGGGGACTCTGAAGAGAACTGAGGCAGTGCCTGGTATCACATGGTAAGGGGGATGTGCATGCTTAAGTGCTCGCTCAGGTCTCTCTTCTTCTCCTTAAAAAGACAGCAGCTCTGCTCCCCGTATAACCCATTAATCCATAAGCCAACTGATCCATTTATGAGAAGAGAGCCCTCATGATCCAATCACCATGTAATGGCCCCATGCCTCTCAATACTGCCACACTGGAGATGAAGTTCCAACATGAGTTTTGGAGAAGACATTCAAACCATAGCACCAAAGTTTATCCATCTAAAGGTTCTCTCACTTAGCATTAGCTTCATCACATTAGTAGTTTTTAATTATTATTATTATTTTTTTACACAGAGTCTCATTCTGTCGCCTAGGCTGGAGTGCAGTGGCGTGATCTCGACTTACTGCTACCTCCACCTCCTGGGTTCAGCGATTTGCTTTTCACTTTCTTAAGAGTTATCAAGGAGGTATCTCAAATCTTCATATTCCATATCATTAGCAGAAGAATACATGTAAATTCAGGGTTTTTAGAGTTTGCTTAAACTGTACATGGATCAAATTCTTACTTATATAATATATAGTTATATTTTTATTTATTATAAATTTATACTTCTTATTTTAGTGTACTACATAGTACAGAAACCACAACATTCCAGAAACTTTGGATACAATAAGATTATCTATGACTAATGTTGTGGCTTTAGGAAATTCCAACTTCTCAAAACCAAATGATTTATAAAATACAATCATAGTATATGAAAAAAGAAAACAGATAACTAGAAAATACCCATTATTACAAGTTTAAGCAACACTAGTAAGGTTCAAATGGAAAATCTACACATTCATATAATTTCCAGATTATCTGGGTTCTGCTTGAACCAGCTCGTAAGGCACAAGTGTTTATAATGATAACTCATTGTTTTACTCATATTTACATGAAGCTTTATTTAGCTTTAATATAGAAATCTAAATTCTTGCATGGTTTCAAATGTTATGCCTGAAATTCCAAAGTCTGCATTCTGTAGTAGCTGCAGTTAACACCCAGAGGAAAAAACAAACTACATTCTTTAATTTTTTTTTCTAGGGTCTGCATTCCTACTGCTTCTGGAACTTAAATCTGATATGTAGGCAATTTTAAAGGTGACTACTAAAAAAAAAGAAAAGGTGATTCCTGGGATTCTTAGAAGAATAAAATATGAAGGCATAAGGGTGATTTAATAATAGGTGCAAAATATAAGCAGATTATGCGTCCAATAAAAAAAAGAAAACAAAAACCAGCAAAATACAGAAGGTACCAAGGTTTTTTTGGGCACTCATTTTTTCACACAAACTACAATTTTCCCAACGTCATCTAGGGGGACCTCTGCACCGCCTCTGAGATGTGAACTGTGAGAAAACATTTTAAATGGTCCATTTTCAAGGCATGATAAATCTAAGCACTGGCAGCCAGCCTTGGTATGTAACAAACCACACTGCTCATGCACCTAGAAGGTCACGATAAATGAACAGAATGTAGAGTAGGAGTCAGCCCATAAAAGGGAAGACAGTTTTGTTATTGGGAAATCAAAACTTAAGGGGTGAAGGGAATGGGGTATATAACCTTATAAGGGGGTAATGAAACTTAGGCAATGTCCTGGAAGATTGTAACTCCATAGTAGTCAGCCAATCAGAAACTGGAGGAGGGACTTGCATGCTAGGAGATAAATTACCTGCTGTAACTGCACCAGACACCCCGTCTTGCAAAATTGCCATTAAAAGTCTTGCTTCCACTGTTCTTCGTGTCTCCGAGTCCGTTCTTTGGATTTGGACAGGTGAATGTGTGGTTCTTAGATGAAGATATGGTCTTTAGCTCTTGAGTGCTGTTAAACGTACCTGAAAAATCTTCTCCCCAAGTTTGGCTTTTCCCTCAAGGTTCTTAATGAGGCTTTGCAACCTCTCCTGGGTTATCTGTGAGGGTGGCAATTAACAATTTTGATTTTCTTTTGTAAGCCTCATCTTTGCACTTAGAACATCTGAGTAGGATAGGATTTGTTCAGTTTTCCCTTCTAATGGTCCCAGGGAAAAGTAATTTGGGATCATTTCTGATATGCCAATTCTATTAATATACTTTTGAACTCAGGTATCCTAATGGTATAAATACTATGAATTGATCCAGGAGTGAGTCTCCCTCCCTGACTCTTGAAATGAGAAGCATTTATTAAGAGAGTGAATCTGGCCTAGAGACAAAAATGAGACCCACAGGAACAGATCTCCCGTAAGAAGGGTGGGTAACACCCCTGCGCGGAAGGGTGACACAAACATTACAGTCCTCACTCAAGGAGACAAAAACCTTCCTGAACTCTGCAGGGCCCAGCGAGGGGATATAGGCAGGCCAGACAGCAAGACATCAAGGGGTCTTAAGAGCATGTATATTCCCTGTTCTGTAGCCCTGACTTCATTCAGGCTCTGAAACTGCTTCAGGCTATGACAAACTGTTGGAAATAAGACCACAGACTTGCAGTTTTCTGAAATACAATACAGATTTTTTGCTCTTTACTAAAAAAAATCTGCCTGAAGAAAAACATCAAGAGTATTTACCATCCTGAAGTCAGGTAACTTCAGGTAACTGATTCACTTCAGTTCATAATATACCAGTTTTCTTTATACATGGGTTTATCCCAAGATCCCAGCTACCCCCACTTGTCAGAAATCATTTTAGGATCTTGGAGGAAGGGCCCTGTATTCTCAAACTTCCTGTATATGTTTGAAAAGAAATTTCAAGTTTGAAAGTTTGACAGTGGGAGAGCAACAAGAAACTAAGCACAATATACATTTGAAAAAAGATACAAATACACATTTTGAAATCAAGGGGATTCACAGTAAACAAGGTAAATTATGCAAATGAAAGAAGATTCATTTATTTGAAAAGGGAGTATCTGGAGATAGGAAAAACCAAAGGTGTTTTTTCCTTTCTTTTTTGTAGAGACGAGGTCTCTACAAAAGACCTGTTGCCCATGCTGACCTGGAACTCCTGGCCATAAGGATCTGCCCTATCCTGAAGCTTTCTACGGGTCCCCAGCCACCAGTCATCACATGAGTATACCAAACACACTTAAAACTCTGCAAATTCCGCTGGATGTCAGGGATTGGGGATAAAGACCAAATACATATTTCATAATATCATAGCACCTTATTGTTTGCGTCTCAGCAAAAGTCACAAACAGTGGGAAAAGGAGACTGATTTCCCTTATGCCATTACAAGAAAAATATCTGAGTGAGTACACAGTAGCACACAGAGTAAAGGCAAAGTTATTCCAGGGGTAATTTGTAACTGCCAAAATTTTCCTCAAATTCTTTCCTCTTATGATGCAAGCTGCACACACATTTCTGCCTCTGCATCCTTGATTTTACATGTTGCAAATATAGTCAATTTGCATTATTTGTGGTACTTATGTTCCAGAAAGTTCACAAACACTGAATTAGTGAATACCAAACCACTGCTCCTAGAAAACATACAGGGTTAGGTTTCTGCAAGCTTTTTGTCAACAGATCAATACAACATATTGTTGATTCAGTAACACTGAACTCTCTGCCAATAGCATTACAACTCATGCACGAATGAAGCTTATCTAATACACTTATTTTCTCCTTAAGTCACATCACAGTCTTCTGGAGCTTAGGAACATTAGACAGCACTCCAGCAGGACATTTGGAGGCCATTTTAAACAGTGAAATCACCAATAAAAAGAACAGAAATTAGCAAGATAAGGGACTAAGTAGACTCAAAAATGATACGTTTACAGTGTAAGAGCTGAAACTAGAAGGCAGAGTACCATTTGTTTGACTTCTGTTGGGAGGTGACTCATATTTTTCGCCTACAAATGGCCTCAAAAGCATTTGTGCAAATACTGGTTCTAGGGTTATGGATAGATTTGAGCAAGTAGGCAAATTTACAAATATAAAATCCACAAATAATGAGGATGTTTCAATTCCTTCCATGTGGTTGGGAAGCACAATTGCCCCAATAGGACAGTCAGAAACCAGGACTAGGAACTTATATGAAAAAAGAAACTAGTCTTAATTGCCACCATCTATGTCTAAAATAAATTATCGGGGAACATGACAGTAACATGACAAGCAGAATTCTTATCTCTGTGCGCTGTACATTTTTTGTATTAAAAAACAACTTCATTAAGTAGGTGAACTACAATTTAAAAGACATCAAAGAAATGACTAATGAATTTCACTTTGGTTTTTATTTTATTGTAAAACATTGAGATGGAATGATAGGGTTTCTCAGAATCAGGTCCAGATTTTAACTAAATGAAAATTTATGATTTATAGTCTTCTCAAATACCTGTCATACTTGATATCTCAACCAGAGCTAATCTTACCTCTTTACAAATTAAGCAAGTAACTGGATCCACAATTTATAATACCTGTCAATTTTTCCTGTATTAAACCTCTATCATAGTTTAAGCCTATTAGGGTACTTAATCCTTACAAATAAACAGGTTTAAAATCACCTCAATAGGCAACTGCCCTTCTGGTTTTCTTCTTTGACTAAACAAACTGAATGCTTAAGATTTTCCACTTTGGGTGCTAGCAGTACATGGTGCTACACTCTGTATTCCAGACTTCTTAAATTACAGAAAAAGGAATGTACACTTTTTGTATTCTTTCTGAGCAGGGCTGGAGGCAACATCATCTACCATGCTAGGTACTTGTATGCATGGACTACTCCACTGCATATATTTCCAGTCGCTGCCCCCTTTTCTTTTTCAAGCATGCATTAACTCAGGATCAATGTGTGTTCCATTAGAATAACATTTATTCACTAGGAGTTGCCAGAAAACCTTCCTGGTATCAATGAAGTCCCCGTATTTTGAGTCCTAAGATTTTTCTGAAGAGAAAACCATATATATATAGCCTTTTTTCAGATGCTCAAAGAGGTCTAAAATCCTCTTCACCTCCAAAATAGTAAGAAACATCTCAGCCGGGCACAGTGGCTCATGCCTGTAATCCCAGGACTTTGGGAGGCCGAAGTGGGCAGATCACTTGAGGGCAGGAGTTCAAGACCATCCTGGTCAACATGGTGAAACCCCATCTCTACTAAAAATACAAAACTTAGCTGGGCATGGTGGTGCATGCCTGTAGTCCCAGCTACTCAGGAGGCTGAGGTAGGAGGATTGCTTGAACACGGGAGGCAGAGGTTGTAGTGAGCTGAGATCATGCCACTGCACTCCAGCCTGGGTGACAAACAGAGATTCTGTCTCATTAAAAAAATTAAAAAAAAAAAAAAAAATGCTGGGTGAGGTGGCTCACGCCTGTAATCCCAGCACTTTGGGAGGCCAGGGCGGGTGGATCACTTGAGGTCAGGAGTTCCAGACCAGCCTGCCCAACATGGTGAAACCCTATCTCTACTAAAAACACAAAAATTAGCTGGGCATGGTGGTGTGTACCTGCAATCCCAGCTACTTGGAGGCTGAGGCAGGAAAACCGCTGGAACCCGGAGGGTAGAGGCTGCAGTTAGCTGAAATTATGCCACTGCACTTCAGCCTGGGCAACACAGTGAGACTCAATCTCAAAAAAAAAAAAAAAAACATGAATCATCTCACTGATCTTATTTTACAAAACAGTAATATGCAGTATTGCTTAGTTTAATTTGACATCATTCAGTAGCTAACCCTATTCTCCGAAGTTCTGGTAGCTCTAACAAACTGTAACTTTATAAACAGAGACAGGTACTTCGGTTCTATTCTAATACTTTCACAATTAAACATACTGCATTTATAATATTTAAAAGATTTAAATTACTGTCAAATATATCTGGATTGCATCTTTTTTTTTTTTTTTTCTCTTTGACAGAGTTTTGCTCTTGTTGTCCAGGCTGGAGTGCAATGGAACGATCTCAGCTCACTGCAACCTCTGTCTCCCAGGTTCAAGTGATTCTCCTGCCTCAGCCTCCCAAGTAGCTGGGATTACAGGCGCCTGCCACTATGCCCAGCTAATTTTTTTGTATTTTTAGTAGAGACGGGGTTTCACCATGTTGGCCAGGCTGGTCTCGAACTTCTGACCTCAGGTGATCCGCCCACCTCGGCCTCCCAAAGTGCTGGGATTACAGGCATGAGCCACCGTTCCTGGTCTGGATTCCATCTTAATGTACAATATTTCATGAAGTTCATGATTTTAAGAAAAAGGAAATCAAATAACATCTGAATTTCTAAGTCTAAATACATTAAGGTGATAGTGACTCTTGCAACTGTTTTTAAATTATTGGAAAATATGTCATTTTCTTGAAATGAACTTGGTATTAAAGGCAGCAAATATGTCTTTATAAGGAGTCTCTGAATCTGACTTGGTCGATGGTATTCGGCAAAGTTGGCGAAATCCAGGAGAACGCAGCAGCAAGTTCTGTGAAAGACCCATGAAGCTGGAGCATAACCAGTAGAGAACAATTGACTATAAAGAGAAGACATAAATGTTAGCATCTGTAATTCTACCAGGACATCACAGTCCAGACACAGGCAGGCAATAAAAAAGAAAATGACAATCTTTGTAAACAGAAGTATGCCAAGACTTAGCAAGACTTGCAGCAGCTACTAGATTCCTGAGATGGATTAAATAGACAGGTAAAAAAGGTCACGCACAGACAGAAAAGCAAAAATAAAGGGAAAAGAGAAGTATGGAGGGTAGAAAGTAAAAAGAAGCTTAGGCAGAGGCTCAAGAGAGATCTCATCTCCCTTATTCGACAATGGAGCATACTTTTTCCCCACGAAAAGTCCTGTCCGGCTGCTTACATACTGAAGGTGGAATACTGGAAGCGTGGCATTTAAGATGGCAAACTTAGCCTCCCTAGACCTCATTTTCCTCATATAGTCATCTATCTTCCACATGTTTCCCAATAGCCAGTTTCTCAGTGTAGTAAGGAATGCATTTTCTTTGCCTTCTTCTGAGACAAACAGCCTCAGCCTTATCTCCAAATTTCTTTTGTATTACCATCTTGAGCAGCGGTCCCCAACATTTTTGGCACTAGGGACCATCTCATCTATAAGGCATTAGGGACTGTCCTCATCTATAAAGTGGGGGCAGTAACTGCATCTACCTCAGAGGATTGCTGTGAGGAATAAATGAGACAATTCATGTAGAGTGGTATGCAAGTATGTGGTCCACATTTAGCATTTACATGTGTTATTTGTTCCAAAGTCAGTCTTTAGGGGCAGAAAGCAGCACGTCCTCAGAGGTAGATTAGCACAGTAGTTAAGAGGAGGAGCCAAACTGCTTAGATGTGTGTTAAGACTCTATCACTTATAGCTAAGTGACTTTGGATGAGTTACTTAACTTCTCTGTGCCTCAGTTTCCTCATCACCAAAGTGAAGATTATAATAGTACCTTTATCGTTGCGCTGTATAGTACCCCAATTATATGGGATAAATAGTACCCCAATTATATGGGGTAAAATATGTAAACCATTTAAAACAGTGCTCAGCACAAAGTCAATGTTAAATAAATATTGTCTATCATCATCATTTGACTTACCCACCAACAGAAAAAGAACCTGAGCCTAACTACAGCAGACTATAAGCTGACAGCTAAGTATCAATCTCCCCTCTTCCCTAGTAACAAAATCCTAATTTTTATTTCAGTAGGCTGTCATCTAAAAAAAAAAAAAAAAAAAAAAAAAAAACAGACTATTTCCTTGCCTCTTCTGCAGTGAGGGATGGCCATAAAACTAAGATGCTAACACAACTGTTTGGTGGAACATCTGGCAAATCTCCTTAAAAGGTGCTGACTACACTTGAGGCACCCTTTACTATTCCTGCATGATAACAAGTTCTAACAGCCATGACCGTAGTGTAGACTTGAAATCACAGGCTGTGGACAGCAAAGCAGAAAGAGAGCAGCAGTCTGGGTCTCTCATCTTCATGGACTTGTCCCATCACCCCTAAGCTGCTTAATCAGATTTCCTATAATTGACAGGATAAATTTTGGGTATTTAAAGCATTGTGTTTTAGATCTCTTGTTACTCATTTTGAACTCAATCCCTCCCTAAAACTTAACTGCTTGTATTTTATTTTATCTGGGGGGTTCTTCAGTATACAGCTGGTATGATTTCTCTGTGGAAATGTAGTGAATCTGTGCTGTTCTACTTTTACAGGGTATTTTACGACATTACTACTACTATGTAAAAAGTTCTATAATAGGCACTCATTTCATTAATTCTCACAGGCATTATGATATCTATTTTAGAGATGAACAAACTTATTCTGCATACGATTAATGACAGTATCATGTTCAGTAACAGCCTAAAATATACATTTTGATGCCAAAAACATATTGCTTTAGAGTCCTATAAAAAATACTGTGGGCCAGCTGTGGTGGCTCACACCTGTAATCCCAGCACTTTGGGAGGCCGAGGCAGGTGGATCACCTGAGGTCAGGAGTTCGAGACCAGCCTGGCCAATGTGGCGAAACCCTGCCTCTACTAAAAATACAAAAATTAGCCAGGTATGGTGGCGTGTGCCTGTAATCCCAGGTACTAGGGAGGCTGAGGCAGGAGAACCACTTGAACCTGGGAGGAGGAGGTTGCAGTGAGCTGAGATTGTGCCATTGCACTCCAGCCTGGGCAACAGAGCAAGTCTCCATCTCAAAAAAAAAAAAAACAAACTATGAAGTAGTTTTATATATGCTACACCCTAACTATTAACAACAACTGAATTCGACTTTATGTGTTGGCTCTGAGTAAACATGGAGATATACCCAACACCGCTTTTGCCTCCTTAGAAACTTCTAAAGTATTTGTGGGAAACGTGCAAAAGACTGAACTAACTGCAAACATAACCACCTCTTTTTCTATTTCTGTAAAGTTTAATTAGGTATATACAGGGACAAGTTTACCTATTTCACAGAGTTGTTATGAGATTAAATAATACCATACAGGAACCCAAATGGTCTTAGCATTTTGTTTTGTTTCTTTTTTAAGTGCTAAATTCTTTGCTCCAGTTTACATAGGTAGAACTAATTCAACATATCAAGTAATCAAAAGGAAGAAATACTATATTCATGGTATTACGCAAAACACGTTGCAAGATTTAAAAAAAGGCAAGAAATAGAGACAGATTAGTTACCACAGAAATACTGATTTGGTAAGGGATCAAGTAGTCAGAGGAAGTTCAACAGAAGAGGCAGGGTCCTAGCCAGTCTAAGCTAAAGTCAGAGAGGGTTTAGCACATGCTACACACAATGTTGGTGCTTACTCACTGAGGGTACCGTTGCAGCAACTGGAATCATCAACACCGACATTGCACGGACAAAGTATGTAACATATGTCTGCAAACGAGATATTCCAATTTTTTGTAGAGCAGAAATCTGAAGGGGTAGAACATATACATGCATAATGATTATTAAAATGCATATTAAATCAGATAAGCTTTAAAATATAAACTGATTTTTCACTGGCCTCCATCTACACTTTAATAAAAGTAATATATATACACAAAAAACACTGATTAATCTATATGGCTGATCATCTTTTTATTTTTTGAGACTGGGTCTTGCTGTCAAACTGAGACCAGTTTGAGGCTGGTCTAAAACTCCTGGGCTCAAGTGATCCTCCCGTCTCCTCCTCCCAAGTAGCTGGGATAATAGACATGCACCAATCACTGCACTCAGCTTGATCATCCAACTTTTAAAAATCTTAATAACTGGCCTAGGTGGAAGGATCACTCTAGTCCAGAAGTTTGAGACTACAGTGAGCTATGATTATGCCACTGCACTCCAGCCTGGGCAATAGAGCAAGATCCTGTCTCTTAAAAACAACGGAAACAACAAATCACTTACTAATTATGTCAAATTCTTAAATGGAGGTTTTTTGACACTTTGTGCCAAAAAACAAGGGCAATGATTTAAATGGTAGCTATTGTCATAGCATTCTTCAAGCTCCACTTAACAATGATTTATATGGTAGCTACTACTGTCACAGGATTCTTCAGGCTCCACTTAAGAATTCTGCATAAGGCTGGGGGCCTGTAATCTCAGCACTGTGGGAGGCCTAGGCAGGCTGATTGTTTGAGCTCAGAAGTTTGAGACCAGCCTAGGCAACTAGGCAACATTGTGAAACCGTCTCTACAAAATATACAAAAATTAGCTGGGTGTGGTGGCATCCCTGTAGTCCCAGCTATTTGGGAGGGAGACTGAGGTGGGAGGATCACTTGAGACTGGAAGGCACAGTGAGCTGAGATCATGCCGTTGTACTCCAGTCTGGGAGACAGAGTAAGACTGTCTCCAAATAAAAAAAAAAAAGGAGGAAAAAAAAAATTCTGCATAATTATGACTCTAGAGCCAAACTATGTAGTTTTACATTTTTATGCCTCACTTTCTCTGCATTAAAAAAGAATAATATTTACCTCACAGGGTTATTCTAAGAAGGAAATGAGTTGACTTATGTAAATTGCTTATAACAATGCCTATGGTCAGGCACAGTGGCTCACATCTGTAATCCCAGCACTTTGGGAGGCTGAGGCAGGCGGATCACTTGAGGTCAGGAGTTCCAGACCAGCCTGGCCAACATGGTAAAACCCAGTCTCTACCAAAAATACAAAAAATTAGTTGGGTGTGATGGCGGGCACCTGTAATCCCAGCTACTTGGGAGGCTGAGGTAAGAGAACCGCTTGAACCTAGGAGGTGGAGGTTGCAGTGAGTGGAGATCACACCAGTGTACTCCAGCCTAGGAAACAGAATGAGACTCTGTCTCAAGAAAAAACAAACAAACAAACAAACAAACAAAATGCCTTGCACATAGTGTATGTTAAGTAAGAATAAGCTTTTAATAAGCTTTTATTTTTCTTTTAGAGACGAGGTCTCTCTCTCTGTCGCCCAGGCTGGAGTACAGGGGTAGGATCACAACTCAATGCAGCCTCCATCTCCTGGGCTCAAGCAATCCTACTGACTCAGCTTCGAGTAGCTGGAACTAGAGGCACATGCCACCATGCCCCACTATGAAAACACTTTCATTAGTCTTTAGAAGACATAGAGGAAAAAACTAGGGGATTGACATTGATTCACTGTAACCTTGTACTTATCACTTCCTTCTTTCTACCAAATATTCACTGAATACCAACCACAGGGGACGGTGCTAGTGCTCTTAGGGAAACATATTTGGACTACCGGTAGAGTCTTTCCTCAAGCAACTTTCACTCAAGACCTTATATTATATCATCTTCACTTTCCTCATCTGAAAGAATAAGGAGTGTATTAGATTTCACAAACAGGGATCAGAGGTCATGAGGTCTGGGAGATCTCTACTGAGGTAAATCATTTTTAAGATTTCTTCCAGTTCAGTCTGTTCTACTCAGAGTCTGAGAATAATTTATGAAATTATATTCATGCTTTCCCTAAACTGCCGAGTAAAGCAGCCTGTGATAAGGGTTAAGACATGACTGAGAGAGATGGGCACAGTGGCTCACGCCTGTAATCCCAGCACTTTGGGAGGCCGAGGTGGGTGGATCACCTGAGGTTAGGAGGTCGAGACCAGCCTGGCCAACATGGTGAAACCCTGTCTCTACTAAAAATACAAAAAATTAGCTGGGTATGGTGGCATGCACCTGTAATCCCAGCTACTCAAGAGGCAGAGGTTGCAGTGAGCCAAGACCGTGCCATTACACTCCAGTCTGGGCAACAAGAGCGAAACTCCATCTGAAATGAAAAAAAAAAAAAAAAAAGACATGACTGAGAGATCACATTTTCTATGTGTATGTTTTTCCCATTTCATCTTATAAAGACATTCAATGACTTATTTAAGGTCATAAAGCAAGAAAATAGCAGTCAGGGCCAGACTGTGTTCCTCGCCTACAAATTTACATATTAAATAACACACACCGAACACCACTCTATTGTAAGAATACAACCAGATTGACTAGGCATCTTCATTACTGTTTTTACCAAAAGCAAATCACAAAATTCTATGTACCAGAATCATATAATTTTGAGGCGGAAAGAGATTTGGAAGTGTACTAATACAGTGCTTTTACTTTAATTTCGAGAGTTCTGAGGCCCACAGAGGTCTAGGCCAATGCCTGACGTGGAACCAGGAACAAAGGGATCTCACTTCTAACTCAGAGCTACCTTCACCAACTCAAACAAAAATAGATTTGAAGTCAGAACAGCAGCAACAAAAATCCCAATAAATGGCAAACAAATTTCATTTAAAACTACTGACCTCCACTATTAACAAATTGATGACGCCAACAGAGATAGGCAGAATCCAAGTGGAGTCCGGTGCAGTGAGGTCAGGAAACCACAGAATACCACCAGTAGCTAACTGTTCCCGAACAGAAAAACCTGCTAAAATAGTTTTATAAATAAAACAATAGAAGTCCTAAAACAGCAGAGAAAAATATGTAAGACATAAATAAGTAGTCTGACAATTCCAATAGTGTCCCTCACAGGAAAGATCTGCACTAGATTTATTCCAGTTTTTCACTCACAATATATCTATTTTTTTTCTCAATACAAAATGTTGTCCTCAACACAATCTGTTTACACTTAAGACTTTAAATTCTATGCTCTTATAAGGAAGATATTGAACATATCCTAATTATGAAAAGTATGCTTTTTTTTTTTTTAGTACAAAGACAATGTTAGAAAACTTCTTTGGGAGAAGATTTATACAATAATTACCTTCTGAATGTGCTGCCCCTGTGCTTAAATTCCGGAGAGCAAAAGACATGAAGATCCACATTGGAAGCTGAATCCAAACCAACACAGTGGCTTTGAAAGGGTGGCAGTTATCTCGCACATACAGTTCTGAAATTAGCCTCTTCATATTCTTTAGATAAGTGAGCCTAGATTGAGGTTAGTGGAAAAAAAAGGGAAAGAGAAAATGTCATCTAAGAATCATGCTTTATTTCCATAGCACAAATAGCGCCTGCTGTAGTTATTAGCTAAAGGATTTGTATAAGGGTTTCAGCTGTCACAGGCATGTTAAGGGGTTCCTTAAACAACAGGCAAATAAAGCCTTTTATCAAAACTTCTACAATATGGTACATAAGTTACATAACAATCTGAAATTGTCAGACTACAGGCTTTGTCTCTGGTGGTCTTTGGCTGATTAGGCTTTTAAAGTAAATTTCACTACTGACATGGTATAACTACAATTAATATTGGAAATACGGAAGCTAAAAGCAAACTTCAATCAAATCTCTCCACTCCAGCCAAACTTAATCACTTCATCTCTGAATATACCTTTTGGAGCTATGTGGTTTTATACTGTGTATGCTCTTGGCCTGTCAAAATAGTCTCCATTTTTCAATCAACTATCTCACAAAGATATTTTTAACCTGTTTCTCTGTTAACCATATTAGTTACTACTGTTTTTTTCCTGAAATTTTACTTTTAGAATAGTCTTCCTTCGGGTCCAAGAGAATAGGAGTTAAAAAACAAAACTAAAGTATTCTTCAGGGGAAAGTCTTCTATTTTATTCATCTTTAAACCTCCTGTATCATACATTTTGTACAGAGGAGGCATTCAATAGTTTTTCTGAATTTAGTCAAATTATAGTGTATAATAAGACAGTCCACAAAGACATTCTACGTCCTTCATAATTTCACATCTGCCTATTCTTCCAATTTTATCTTGTTACTCCTCTAGACACCTGCATATTCTGGTCCCTGAATGACTTTAGTTCATCCAACAAATCAGACTTCCGCATAGGCATGCCTTTGGAAGTACTGTATTATATCATCTGTGTGGAAAGCCCACTTTCCTGGCTGTCCATCTGACACACTGTCTTTCACCCTTGAAGACTCAATACTATTGAATGCAGGAAGCTGGCCAACCCTGTGGCTTGCACTTGTAATCCCAACTACTTGGGAGGCTGAAGTGGGAGGACTGCTTGAGGCCAGGAGTTTGAGACCGGCGTGAGCAAAACAAGGAGACTGTCTTGTTGTCTTGTTCAAAAAAGAAAAGAAAAGAAAAGAAAAGAAAAGAAAAGAAAAGAAAAGAAAAGAAAAGAAAAGAAAATGCCAGAAGCCCTCAGATGTCTCCTCCTAGAAAGAAATATCCCTAAGGATGTATCTGGACAACCATCCTGCCAGTATGGCTTAAGCAAAATGCCACAAGTCTTATCTAGGCTGCGTTCATAACCCAGGCAAGCAGCTATTAATTTGGTTTTTTTGGCCTATGGCTGAAGCTTTCGACTTCTTTGATCAGCAAAATTTCAAAACTATAGGTCTGTCAACTTTTAATTTTTACCAAATAAAGACATTAAACTATCACCATGATTTTTTAAAAATGTCAGGTCTTTTAAACATTAAATAAAGGACACAATCTCATATTAAAGATAGTTGGGAAATTTACACCTATATAAAATATATGGTTAATAATATATACATAACACAGATTGACACCACAAAGCCCTTTTTCATTGCTGTAAAAAGGAGAATAACTTGTCATAGTCTAATAAGGATCAGAGTTTGGGAAACTGATTAAGGAGTTGATTGAAGCAGGAAGGCTTGTAAGTTCCCAGTGAATGAATGCAGACATCCTTGGGCACAACCTAGCACCCTTAGATTGGGACTTTCCAAGAACCCAGGCAGACAAATGCACAGAATAACCACAAAGGACGGACAGCAGCTTAGCTATCGAAGTGTTTCTACTGTGGCACTTATGTTTTCTACCTCCTCTTTCCTGTGGGCTATTACCTGCTATATCTTTGCAAACAGTCAAGATTGTAAATAACCTGTGTCATCTGTTGACAAATATCACAAAAAAATGGCAAAGTACCTTCATCCTGAGAAGCCTGCCCTGACTTTCCTTGATCATCTAGCTCCTTGTACATAATCTTTATAGAGTAGTTAAGTTCACTGACATTATTATTTGATTACAGGTCTGTCTTTTTTAATAGGCTGGAATCCCTAAAGAATAGGAACATGCTCTTATCTTTGTCCATCTATTTCTTTGCTTTCAGTCCAGCATATGAAACTATCATGCCATATTAATAACTTATGAAAATATAAAAGAGTAGGCCAGGTACGGTGGCTCACACCTGTAATCCCAGCACTTTGGGAGGCTGAAGAGGGTGGATTACCTGAGGTCGGGAGTTCGACACCAGCCTGACCAACATGCAGAAACCCCGTCTCTGCTAAAAATACAAAATTAGTCGGGTGTGGTGGTGCATGCCTGTTAATCCCAGCTACTCGGGAGGCTGAGGGAGGAGAATCGCTTGAACCCGGGAGGCAGAGGTTGTGATGAGCCAAGATCGCACCATTGCACTCCAGCCTGGGTAACAAGAGCGAAACTCTGTCTCAAAAAAAA
>NW_016827678.1:858911-878291 GCF_001698545.2 Rhinopithecus bieti
TATATATATATATATGTAAAAGAAATACTTTACTGCCAAAACTACAGAATACTCAAACTTATAATTAACATCACTATTTATGTGTGTGTGTGTGGGTGTGTGTGTGTGTGTGTGTGTGTATGCTCTTACATGGATATAATTCGCTTACCTGGCAACTCTTTCGGACCACCCCAACTGATTTGCACGAACTACAACTTCTTGGTTAAGATGCCTGGCAATAGCTTTTATTTCTGGCTGCAAATTTTCCACCTAGCTAAAAAAATAGGTTTTGTTATGAGCACATAAAAGATCTTTATTCACAATCACTCAGAATTTTTCACATTATTCCCTCGAGTCATTTAAAAATGTAGTTTACTGATCATGTCAAGAAACCTTAAGTCTAAGCACAAGATGTTAATTTGCTTACAATGTCCTCAGTCACAACCAAATTCACAATGTATACTTATCCATGTGATCCTGGGCAAGTAACTTAACCTCTAAAATCAGGTTCCCTCACATATAAAACATATAACAGCACCTACTTCACAGGGTTAGAAGTATTAGATGAAAACTGCACCCTGAGCTTTACTGTTCCATCTCTAGATTTCCTAGTAATGTAAGCGGAGAAAACAGCTGTCTGTTAAGAACCTTTAATACACTGCGATAGCCACAAATCAAAAATAAAAATAGCATTTATTCCTGCCCTGTGTTCATTCTTCCTGTAAAATGGCTCACTGCCTTAATGTTGCTGCTGATTCCGTTCCTGTTTTGTTTCCGGTTTTTTTCCCCCATGTTCACAACTTGAAAACATGAAAGCCACTATTTTTGAAATATCCCATTTGAATAATCAAGCACTTGAACCCGTATTATCTGACTTGCTCTGATAACGTTGTGAAGTAGGCAAGGAAGGTACTGCTATCCTTATTCCTCAGAAAAAAGGATTCAATAGTAAAAGTTCAAGTGACTGCCACCAACCAGACACAGTCTTAGTCGGGCCTGGACAGGAATCAAGTTCGCAAACTGTTAGTCCAGTAGTTTCTTCCTAGGAAAAAAGACCAGCTGGAATACTTTGGGACGAAAGACGCTGCAGACATACTGGCTGTTAAAACTTTTAAGACATGAATTTTATAGGTTTCGCCAACACAATTTCTTCTGTGACTGATTTCTTTGACTCCGTTCCCCGAGAGCAAGTACAGTAACCACTTGTGCTTGGAGTACAAATCCAGTAGGACAAACGAAATGACAGGTACATGTATCACAAAATATCTTATTTAACACACCTAATGCTAGTTAAATTATTTTTAACGCTAAAATGGTCACAATGAAATGGTCACGATGATTAAACATTAAGCACTGCAGCAGGCAATATCGTGGGATCGAAAACCCTGAGTGAATGTCAGCCTTTCTCCGCCGCAGGGGTTGCAGCGCAGGGTACGCGCACGGCTCGGTGCCCCTCACCTTGGCCAGGATGTAGTGCTGGTAGGCGGCCAAAGGCAGCGTGACAGCACCCCGCAGGGCCACGGTGGAGAGCAGAATGCTGCCCCACCAGGGCAGGCCCGTGGTGGCCTGCACGCCGAGCAGTACTTCTTCCGCAACCCGCACCGGCGAAGACGCGGCTAGGGCCTCATACCAGCCGTTCGCATGGACTGCAGAGACTGGTGCCACAGCCCACACTGACAGAGTGGGGCGTTTGGCGCCGCTCGTAGGAACCGGCGCAAGCGGCGGGTCCCTAGCCCGCAGCTGCAGGGCAGGGAGCGGCCGCAGCCACCGACCGCCGAGTCGGCACAGCATTTCTGCACCACTGCAGAGCAGCCAAAGCTGTTAACGCGCAAGCTTCAGCAACAGCGGGCATAAAGCGCATGCGTATCCGCCTGCAGCCGCGATTGACCTTCCCAGACAAGCCGGTGACGTCTTGCGTCGCAGTTGATATGACGCAAGAGATAGGAAGGACCCGCCTTTCCCACGCGGCACTGGGCAGACCTACTGCGCACACGCGAAACTTCCCGCTGCTAGGGTGGTTACTCCGAGGCCGGACCAAAACTGCAGACATGGGTGGAGCCTGCTGCCCTCCGCGGGGCTGGGTGTTCTCTAGGGAGCGCTCGCCTTGCAAAGTTCATCTTCACTGTGTAACTTACCATTCTTTTTCACTAACGCGAATCGTCATTTGTAGTGGAATTATCCTTGCTCGGTGTTTTTTTTGTGACCAGAAGCTGATCCCAACCTTTTTACGTGCACCTGATTGCTTCCGCTAGCGATTACGATAGATTATAATACGCGAGTCACACGTTGCTAAAGTGCCGGCTTGTAGAGAGACACATGTTTCTTGCTGACCCTGAGTGTTAATAAGCATGCTTAAAGCACGAGGGGTAGTTCAGTCTCTTGTAGATTTAATTGACCCATCTGTTCCGGTTAGTATTTTGAACACCACCTGCAAACTGAATTTCTTCGATGTTTTGTCTTCCATGGTAAATAGCAGCAAAAATCTTATAGTAAGATAAAAGTGTCATCTCTTGATTTAAGGGAAACTGTCACTGGCAGTTCACTGGCAGTACAGTGAATTCCTTACTGGAGTTTACTTGTATCCTATATAAGCTTTAGAGAGCCCGAACAGCAGCATTGGCTGTCTTCTGGTTAAAAGGAATACGTTGAATCTACATGAACTATATAGTTTTTACTTTTGTGTTCTTGGAAACAACAAAATGGAATGTCGTGGAGGAGTTTCCCCACCGAAGGGTCACCCCTAGACTACATACCAAAATATGTTGTGAGGAGTAAACCTTAATTTTATTTATTTATTTAGGAAAAGAAGCCTCCAACAAATGTTGGGTAATGTGAAACGGCAGCTATCGTTTGCCCTTCACTGTGAACCTAACCAAGGGTACCCTAGGATAACTTTCTCAGGATTCTGGAATTCATCTGCTTTCCAAACTGACTGATATATCTGTACATGGATTTTTAAATGTTTAAACACACACAGCACAATACATGCTATATGTAAACTTTTTCTAAAAGAAAAACCTACCAATCTGTTTCTTTATCCATTTATTAAGGCAACAAAAAAGCCATCAGTTGCTACTGACTACTGTTCAGCTGTTCATAAGCTGAACCGAATTTTAAATCTATTCTTGCTAGACACAATGGATCACGCCTGTAATCCCAGCACTTTGGGAGGCCAAGATGGGAGGATACCTTAACGGCAGAAGTTAGAGATCAGTCTTGGCAACATGGCAAGTCCTCATCTCTACAACAAATAAAAAAATTATCCAGATGTGGTGGCTTGCACCTGTGGTCTCAGCTACCAGGAGGTTGAGGTGGGAGAATTGCTTGAGCCCTCCGGAGTCCAAGGCTGCAGCGAGCAATGATCGAGCCAGTGCCCTCCAGCCAAGTTAACAGAGCAAAACTCCCATCTCTTAAAACAAAAAACAAACAAACAAAAAAACAAAACAAAAAGAAAGGTGTAAGCTGTTCTTCATTTTCTAAGATTTAATTTTGTGGAGTTATATCAGGGGTCAGAAATGAGACTTCAGTGTGGGAACACATTTTTTGCTACATATTGTGTTCATATATTACATTCTTATTTTAAAAAGTATTTCCTTAAGTTTGAATATTGTGATCTAAATACAATTTATGAATATTTAGTTTCTGCTAATTTCATATATTTGTATAAACACATTTCTTAATCCATATAACAGGGATGACTAGAACTTGCTATCTACTTGGTAGAGGATGTTGGGGGAAGTATTTGTCAATTTTAAAGCCCAATGCAAAAGAAAGTGTTACTACTAATGTATAGGCACTGTTTATACAACATTGTGATTATCTTGTATCTTTTGTTTCAGAGTACAGTATAAAATGATCTACAACTATTGAGTGAACCAACCAAAATCGTTTGTCAATCCTCTTTGCAAATGAACTTGTGCAATGTATTAAAACATTTTTAAAAGTTCAACATTTATAATTAGCTTATTCCAGTCTTTGATATCAGTGTTATGTCAGTTAATTTCTCAACTTTAAATTCCTTAAGAAGAGACTATGTATTACATTTTCTTTCTGCAGTCTCTGTAATTCTTAACTATCATGGTGCCAAACACAGGAATGGAGCTTGCTATGGACTGAATGTTTTCGTCCTCCCCAGATTCTTTTCTGAAACCCCAAGGTGATGGTATTTGGAAGTAGGGCCTTTGAGAGGTAATTGGTCTTAAAGGTAGAGCTCTCGAATTGGATAAGTGCCCTCATAAGAAGAAACAAGGCTGGGCATGGTGGTTTATGCCTGTAAATCCCTGTGCTTTGGGAGGCTGCGTGGGGAGGATCACATGAACCTAGGAATTTGAGGTTGCAGTGAGCTATGATCATGCCACTGCACTCCAGCCTGGGTGACAGAGCAAGATCCTGTCTCTTAAAAAAAAACAAAACAAAACAAAAGCAACAAAAAAAAAGGAAAAGACAAAAGCAAGATGACTTTTTCTGCCCTACATGAAGAAACTGAAAAGGAGACAGCCATCTGCAAACCAGAGAGAAGGCCCTCAACAGAAAACATAAAGATGGGCATGTTGATGTTAGACATCTTAGCTTTCAGAACTGTGAGAAATACATTCTGTTAATCTCCTCAGTCAATAGTATTTTTGTTGTAGTGGCCTGAATTAAATGCTGAAAATTTGATTATGGGGTATCATTATCATGTAATCATTTAGGCTTCTCATTTTCCAAATATGCCTTCTGAAATGTTTGTCAAACTAAATGACTGTAGCTTACTAGGGTATATATAAAACAACACCAACAAAACACCTTTAAGAAATAAACTATTTGTTAGTGATCCCTTAGAATCATGTTAAGATTTCAGTTTTTCTTTCTTACTTAAGGCATTACTTCTCAAAACCAAGGCTACCTAATCTAGAATTGGCTTTTTTCTCTTTATTGAAAGACACCTGCTTGCCATCTTTCTTATGATTGGTTTTCAAGCATTGAAAATGCAAAGTTGGCTTTTGTTTTTCGAAAGTGTGAATTCATTTAAAAGCAGAAGTACAATATGCAACCGCCTACGCCACAGATACTAGGTTTGTACTTTGTTACGTTATAAAGGTATTCCGTCAAAGCCACAGTGGCACATTTTCCTTTACACTTAATCCAAAATTCAAGTGATTGTATTTTTGCAATCAAGGTGTGCAACACACTAAGACTTATTAAAGCACTGATGATGCTCCAATCTTAAATTCCAGTCACCTGAGTTAATCAAATGCTGTGACTTAAGCAAGCCTTTATCAATAGGATATGTATTTCCAAAGACATTAAGGAACATTCGGAATTTAGTGTCAAGGACAGCAAACATTAAAAGTGTAAGATACCTGCATCGATTCATTTACTTAAGTAAAAATATATTGAGAAAGGGATACTGAATCTGCTCATAGTGATTAAAAGCAGTGACTTGGTTTTTCTTTGCTATTGTAATCCTTTTGAAATAATCCTGATTTAAAAATCTGTTATTAAAACAATGTTTTGGTACACTTTAAATGTTCTGTAATGCCAGATCTGTGGGAATAAGTGTTATGAAAAACATCAACATGAAAATAGATTTAATAAACTAGAGGATCTGAAGAGATTTTATAACTTTGAGTTTTCCTGTTTAGTCTAACACTGTACTGTTTTAAAATAATATAGGGTACAAAATTTTACAAAATGTGTATTTAGGTTATTTGAGTCAAAACACAGATGGACTATTATTTTGTGAAGAACAAGACAGGATTAGTTAATAAGCTATTTACCTATTCCAAAGAAGAAAATGACTATATGTATAGTCATTTACAAAAAAATTAATTTTCGTGTACCAATAAAAATGACTTGACTTTTCAGTAATGGAAAATAGGAGGGGAAATTTCTTTTTTATAAACACTGAAGTCAGTGTTTGTAAATATGTTGATTATGTTGAAATGTATGTTGAAAAGGCATGAAATGTGGGATTTTGTTGGGAATGGATGGTATAAACTGATTATACAGTAATTGAGATATTAACTACTTGGGGATTTAAGGTGTGAACTAACCTAAGTGTAGTGTCCACGAGTTAAATCACTTCTTAAAAGAATGATGTAGTCTGCATATACACATACCACATATTTTCAAAATTAAAAAAAAAAAAGACCTTCATGGTCTCAAAAAATTATGTTTTTTTATTGTTCAAATAAAAGTGCACTGCATTACATCTGAAATATAAAAAATGTATTTGAAAAATGTTCCTAGTACAGACTTCTAAAACCATGGTATTGTACTAAACAAGCCTGATCCCCAAAAGTAAATATGGAGCATTTCAATCTATATGCCCTGGCCCCACAGTTTTGAAGTCAAGAAAATACAGGGGATTTCCCCCCTCCTTTTTAAATAAGGTATCTCAACTAAGAAATTCAGTATTGTGAAACAACACAACTCACGTGTAGTAATAAATATTGGATAGCATCTGTTCTCCAACAGGATTATCTCAAATAGAAAATAACCCTACTTAACACAGGGAAGAATTAAGAAAAAAAAATTCACGTATAGAATAGTGGCAAGTCATATATAAAATACTTTGGTAAATAACATTATTACATCCCTTTTTTAGTAAAGTGCTATAATTTTATTTCATAGCTATATTTATTTGTAGGCTGTCTTTTAGCTCTCCCTTTAAATTTGGGCATATTAAACATAGGTGGAGGCCGGGCGCGGTGGCTCAAGCCTGTAATCCCAGCACTTTGGGAGGCCGAGACGGGCGGATCACAAGGTCAGGAGATCGAGACCATCCTGGCTAACACGGTGAAACCCCGTCTCTGCTAAAAAATACAAAAAAACTAGCTGGGTGAGGTGGCGGGCGCCTGTAGTCCCAGTTACTCGGGAGGCTGAGGCAGGAGAATGGCGTGAACCCGGGAGGCGGAGCTTGCAGTGAGCTGAGATCCGGCCACTGCACTCCAGCCCGGGCGACAGAGCGAGACTCCACCTCAAAAAAAACAAAAAAAACATAGGTGGAAAAACAAATTTATATATTTTAAGACCACTTCTTAAACTAAAAGATATGAATGTACTGTTTACAAATTTCTGGATATGAGAAGTCATGTTTCTACTCTTTACTCAGGCTTTACTCTTTACTCAGACTAAAGAAATCATTTGATTTACTTGACAACCAAGGAACCATATTAATATCATCAACTCTGGGTGATTTATATGAATTCTAGTTAGTGTTTATGCTTTACCAGTGTGAAATTTTATGTCTAATTAAAAAAAAGACAAACTGATGTATACATTACTTGATTTTTATGCTGACTTTCTTTTACATTTCAACCATATAATTAATTTTTCCATGAGACAGGGTAGGACACATAATCTTCTTGGATACATTACTGTTTATTGTTTCAAGTGGATGGAATATATAAATCCCACTGAGTAGTTTAGTGTGGCCCTGTATCTTATATAAACAGGTTAAATGGAGACTTTATATTGTAATCTGTGTATTTATGTATCTACCATAAATTATCTTTGTGACAAATGCAAAATTTCTTTATTACTTGGCTCAAATTAACTGTTGATCCTTTTCACTGATAATATACAAGTGTAAAAAAGCAGGAAGCCTTTAAAATTGAAAAAAGAAATAAGATATTTTCCACTAAATTACTGCAAATTGAAATTTTTATGTTGACTGTCGATGACTGAAAAGCCAATGTTAAGAATCAATATCATCCAATATAAAATAGTACATTGAATTGTTTAATAAACAGAGTATTAAGAGCTTGTATATGCTGACTGGGAACAGTGGTGGCTTTTTAAATTCTCAGAAAGTTTAAACATTTTATAATTAGAAGAAACCACTTGTGATGATGAAGATGGTCCATCTCGGTAGCAGCCATTACAGTGAAAATCTTGACAGAACTTTTCACTATCAGCAAGATAATTTTACTGGTATTAGTGGTAAAGGTAAGGAGAGAAAAAAGAATGACGAGATAAGTGTGTATTAGTTTTAAAAGTGAGAAAAGGTAATAAAACAACATGGAAAAGCCAGAAATTTCTTCTTCTATATGTGCCTTGCTACAAATAAACCAAAAAGAAAGCAAGATGGGTATTTTAAAAGCCAATGTGGGGAAACATCCAATGATAATGCCCATTATTTTACTTTATACTTAAATTACACAAGTAGAAAAGTTATGCTTATTAATAGTTTAATGTATGAAGGAAACATCCAGATTTCTGAATATGAAGGTACATATCTCACATTAATTTAAGTCTACATAAAGTAGAGCCTCTATACTGACATATTGAAATTTACTTTCTGCTTAGCCTTTTCTGTTATGTAAACAATTGTACATTTATTTGCCATTCTAAAACTTCAGGATCAAGTTTACATAATTTTGCTAAATTTCCGTGTTTGCTCAGAAGCAGTTTACAGTACTAAAACCAACCAGCCAAAGAACAGCTTCAACAGAAAGTTATGTCCAAAGGGGAAGAGGGAAAGAAAAAAAGAAAAATGATAAGAAAAATGCTAACTAAGGTAAAACGGATGATGATGGGGTATGGGCAGTCACAAATGTTCACAGAAAATAGGTCAGTTAGTAAGATCTTCTGCAAAAAGCCTACACACTTCAGTCAAGCACATCAGTAGAATGATTTGGGAGCATAATTTTTGTTTTCGGCCACTTGTGATTTCCTCCAAATGAAAAGGAATCTGCAGGCTAACAAGCTGATCCTCATCAGCCAAGCTGGTTCATATGCACACTGTTCATGTGAGGTGCCCAGGGTCCAGTCCACACCTATGAATATAGAGCATGCATTTTACAAAATATATATCTAGCATATATTTTATTAAAATAAAACTTTTAAAAACGAAGGAGGTACTCTTCAATTTGCAATATACTAGGAACTAATGAAAAAAAAATGATAAAACCTTTTTTCTATTATTTTCCTACCTCTTATCCCTCAAACAGAATCTGACTTACAACCTTTAAAAAAATATCATTACCTGAGCATTTACAGATTCACGGTTGTGGAAGAAAAATAAATCAAAGATATTAAACATGCACTAAGCTAAAATATACAACCATTTATGTGAATTCTCAGAGTTACTTACAGCACCTTTAATAAATACCATCTAGATGGTCTTTTCACACAACTAGTAAACTTTAACATATAAAATCATATGATAGTCACTTTGCAACTTAAAATCTTTCATTTATTACCTGCTACCCAGTAGAATATACAATGCCTTTCATAATTTTAGCCCCAAACCTGCCTTTGGTACCATTTCCCACAGCCCTCTGCTAGACTGCAGCTATATTAAATTTCCTTTAATTTCCTCAACTGCCCATATTCACCAAACTTTCTTGCTATCTATCATGAGTTACCTGAATCCTATTTGTCTTTGCATTCTTAAGCACAAAATAAATGTTTGTTCACTCAATGATCAGCCTTACCGTTTGAGGGCCATTATTTTCCGTGGAGCTAGAAACCATCTTTATCAGTGAGTTCCAAGAAGGGTCTGCAGCATGAGGGCCATTAAATATGGGTCCTCCAGCACCATCAGGGATAGGTGCTACTGGAGGAATCATTGCATTCCCATACACAGAAAAAGGCATACCCTTAAAAAAGGAAAACACACACATTAACATCCAAGTCATTGTTCATTTTTCCCAATATAATCAATAGCCTTAAAATTGGTATTTTAAACTTCACCTCATGCTGGCAATGTGTAACTTATCTAAGAAATCTAAAAATTATTACCCATTATATAATTTATTTTAACATTAGATTATACATATGCCTACTATATTCAAAATATTTTCTCAGAAAATCCTCCCTTAAATAACTAGGACAAAATCAGGACTTTACCCCAACTTTAGGAAAGTCCATGTAGCCTGCAGGAACATGCTGATGGAATGTACCAGAAGGAGTTACAATTCCTGTACTCTCTCGCTCCATTGCCTGATGTTGTGAAAATACTCCTGGGTCAGACATCGGTCTGTGGATCATAGGATTTCCCATCCCAGGGTTACACCAGTCTACTTTGTCTGAGGGCAAACAAAGAGGCAAAACAAAAATAGGTAATATTTAAAATCAAAATAAAATATTTTCTGTTTTTCTAATATTTTCCACATTGAACTGTAAATTACTTCAATCTAATAACCTACTTTTATATATTTACTGTAATATTTCTATGATTTGTACGTAGTGACATAATAGCTTAATGAAATAATCTAAAAACTTAGTGTTACAAAACAAAAGAAAAAAAACCTAAGTACAACCTAAAGGGACTGAAAGGAAATATTAATATGTCCTTAATATGATGAAAGGAAGAAAAGAACATGCTTGCATTAGATATTTTCAGAAAGCAGTAATAAATAAATGTAATGAGAAAGGTCACATGGGGATAGAGCTCTTAAGTGATTAAATATTCACAACAACAACAAAAAAATAGGAATACAGATCTTTTAGAATTGACTATGATGCTGGGCATGGTGGTTCATGCCTGTAATGCCAGCACTTTGGGAGGCTGAGGTGGGTGAGTCACTTGAAGTCAGGAGTTTGATACTAGCCTGACCAACATGGTGAAACCCTGTCTCTACTAAAAATACAGGCCGGGCGCAGTGGCTCACACCTGTAATCCCAGCACTTTGGGAGGCCGAGGTGAGAGGATCATGACGTCAGGAGATCATGACCATCCTGGCTAACACGGTGAAACCCCATGTTTACTAAAAATACAAAAAACCTAGGCGGGCATGGTGGTGGGTGCCTGTAGTCCCAGATACTCGGAAGGCTCAGGCAGAATTGTGTGAACCCAGGAGGTGGAGCTTGCAGTGAGCCGAGATCACGCCGCTGCAGTCCAGTCTGGGCTACAGAGTGAGACTCTGTCTCAAAAAAGAAAATCAGCCAGGCATGGTGGCGCATGCCTGTAATCCCAGCTACTTGGAAGGCTGAGGCAGGAGAATCACTTGAATCGGGGAGGCGGAAGTTGCAGTGAGCCAAGATCGCCCCATTGCATGCCAGTCTGAGCAACAAGAGTGAAACTCCATCTCAAAAAAAGAAAGAAAGAAAAAAAAAGACTATGAAAGGTAAATACTGTTTACATTATAGTTAACTGCATAAAGTTAATTTCTAGAGAGCAGGATAGAATATCCTACCTTGATTGCCACCAATCCCTTCAAAGGACCAGATGCCACTATGCCCTACTGATGTAGACAAATTGCTCCCAATAACAGATGGAGCTGACGTTCCAGTTTGCCTGATACGTGCAGAACGTTCAGTCCCAATAGGGACTGGAACTTTCCTGTCCTGAGACACATTGCTGGGCTTTTCTGACCCTAACGGTACTGACGATGGGGCAGGTGATGGTGCACGAACTCCCGAGGATACTGACTGTGCAGAAGAATCTAGAGAAGAGACATTTTGAAATAAAATACAGGTCATCTATAGAACATGTAATTTTATGAAATCAAATCTTAAATTCAGGAGATGTTTTAAATACATTCAGAAAACAAAATGTAAAAATAATACTTAAATAAAAATTATGCATATTAAAATTTGGCTAAAGTTCCATGACTTCAAGGTAGAATATGATGTCAATGCTGCATGCTGCAAAGTGTTCAACTACAAAGTGTTCAACTACCATTAAACTAAATAATATTTAAATGAATTAACCCTTGACATTAAGTAACATGTAGCAGTAGAGCAATAAGACGTTTAAATTAAAAAACAAACCAACAACAACAGAATGGAGATGGGTAAGAATCACTGCCTGTAGTGGCAATCTCCAAACTGTATTCCTTGGGAACACTTGCTCTTTGTGTTATGATGAAAAAAACAAAGAGATTCAGCTATCTAATAAATTTGGAAAACCTAGCCTAAGAAAAAGAAATACGTTTCTTTGTTATTTATTTATTATTTATTTATTTATTTATTTTTAGAGACAGAGTCTTGCTCTGTTGTTCAGGCTAGAATGCAGAGGCACCATCGTAACTCACTGTAGGCTCAAACTCATGGGCTCAAGCGATCCTCCCACCCCAACCTCCTGAACAGTTGGGACTAATGGCATAAGCCACCATGCCCAATTAAAAAACAAAAAAGTTTCTTCAAATTAGAACTTTACAGAACATTATATATGCTGATAAAATACCAATAAAAGGATCATTGACTAAATCTGTTTTATTTTATCTTATGAGTACTTCATAGAACACGCTTTTGGTAATGAGAATCTTTTTTACTTACGCAAACAAGGTGGATTTCTTAATTTGAGAATATTCATTAGTGATTCAATCTCTATACATTATTGAGAAAAACAAAAATAATCAAAATTATATTTTATGTGAAAAGCTTAAATACTGGCCGGGCGCGGTGGCTCATGTCTGTAATCACAGCACTTTGGGAGGCCAAGGCGGGAGGATCATGGGATTAGGAGTTCGAGACCAACCTGGCCAATATGGTGATACCCCGTCTCTACTAAAAATACAAAAATTAGCCGGGCGTGGTGCCACGTGCCTATAGTCCCAGCTACTTGGGAGGCTGAGGCAGAAGAATCACTTGAACCCAGGAGGTGGAGGATGCAGTGAGCTGAGATCGTGTCACTGCACTTCAGCCTGGGTGACAGAGCAAGACTCTGTCTCAGAAAAAAAAAAAAAAAAAAAAGGTTAAATATTAAAGCACATTTAAATTAAAACGGTATAAATAATAAAGGAGTCTGAAGCTTAAAAAATCAAGACTGTTACCTGCAGATTCAACAGAACTGCAGTTGAATTCCAAACAAGCCTATTATGTAAGATAAAAGAGAAAGACCTATAGCATTCCTGTTGACAATAAAATCACTCCAGAAAAAAAGCTATAACCTAAAATTCAAAAATGAACTAAAAGAAAGAAAACGATATGAAGGAACAGCATAATTCAGAATTAGTAAAACGGAAACAATATGACAAAACTCAGGAAAGTGTTAGAAGTAAAAGAATATTTCAGCTAAATACCAAATAAAACCACAAATTCTGCAATTATACATGCGGTAGAAAACAGACAAAAACTACAAGGAATACACAGACTTATAAACACAAAGATAAATAACAAAAGCTTGTTTTTTAAAAAACTACATATTGAAAGGCCACACTTAAACCTCTATGAAAAATCAACCCAGAACAACTAACACCAAGACATAGTCAGGGCAGGCAGGCAGGAAGGAAAGAAAGATAAACAAATGAATCCTGCTTTCCCCTAGATTCATCCCTGGGAGCCTACCCTAACGTCTGTGTTCACTCTGGTTTGCCTTTCATTTCCTATATCCTTCTAGAACCAAAGTAGAGCAAAATAACAACAACCTTCCACATTGTTTTGTTTTTTACGAGATGGTCTCACTATGGTGCCCACACTGGAGTACAGTGGCTATTCACAGGCACAATCACGGTGCACTGCAGCTTCAAACTCCTGGCCTCAAGCCATCCTCCCACCTCAGCCTCCTACACATTCTATTTTAATAAACAGAATTAGTAGGCTTGCCTGCCGACCTGCGCCATTTAAGAAGTTTACTCTCTGCACAGATTCTGCCACCCTTCCAGTCATAGTTTTTATCAGATGACTCTGTTTTCTGCTCCCTCTCTGCACAACTATTGGATTAAGGATAGGCACCCATCCAAGAATGATCCATTCTAGGCTAGTCAGTAATATGACCGCAATGGCCTGACTTGAACATATGAGCTGAGCCAATCACATTCCTCATCAAAGAATGGGGAATTAAAGGGTTAACTGGTTTAATTAATTAAGAAGTTGAACCACTGATGTGCATATACAAGATAAGATTATGAAGAAGTTTAGGTGTAAAGAGAGCAGAATGCAAGAAACTGACAAGAAACAGACCATAAGTGAGAGACCACAAATCCTCTGAGAGAGAGAGAGAATAGCTATCCCTAAGTCCTGGACAGTTTGGAAAATGGTTCTGCATAGCCTTATATAAACATCGCTTTCTCTGAAATTCCCGGGATGGGCCTATATTCCTTTCCATGAAAAAAACCTAACTAAAATAATTTTCACATCTCTAATTACTATAATTACTTCAATTAGACAAAAAAGCAAAATTTAATTCAGAGCCATGTTATTTAAAAACATCAGCTTATATATTAGAGAAATAGGTTTCAGAGGATGCAGCAGATCTAGGTTTTGTGGGGCCTTAAGCTTACACGATTTTGGGAACCTTTTTTAGAAGAATGCAAAATTGCAAATAAAAAAATCACGTACAGCACTTAGAAGTAGCCCATAAAATGAGGTGGCCTAAGGATTTAAGTTTCATTGACATCGTGGTAAATTCACCACAGTTTAGAAATGATAACAGAGTCCTGACTTAAACTTGAAAGAGCAATGTGATTTACAAATTCAAAAAGTGGGGCCACTGGGTGTGGTGGCTTACACCTGTAATCCCAACACTTTGGGAGGCCCAGGAGGGCAGATCACTGGAGGCGAGGAGTTTGAGATCAGCCTAGGCAACATGGTAAAACCCATCTCTCCAAAAATAATTAAAAAATTAGCCAAGCGTGGTGGTGCACACCTGTAGTCCCAGCTACTTGAGAAGCTGAGGCAGGAAGATTGCTTGAGCCTAGGAGGTGGAGGTTACAGTGAGCCAAGACTGTGCCACTGCATTCCAGCCTGGGCAACAGAGAGATACCTTGTCTTTTAAAAAAAAAAAAAAAAAAAAAAAAAAAAAAAAAAAAATGGCGGGCCAAGGTGGTAGCTCACATCTGTAATCTAAGCATCTCTGCATTTTGGGAGGCAAAAGTGGGAGGATCTCTGGAGACCAGGAGTTCAAGACCAGTCTGGGCAACATGGTAAGAACTCATCTTACAAAAAATAAAAACATAAAAATAAAATAAAAATATTAGCTGGGTGCTATGGCAAGTGCCCATAGTCCCAGCTACTTGGGAGGCTAAGGCGAGAGGACTCCTTGAGCCTACGAGTTTGACTGAGGCTGCAGTGAGCTATGGTCACACGCTGCTGCATTCCAGCCTGGGTGACAGAGAGAGACTTCATGAGAAGAAGAGGAGAGGAGAGGAGAGAACAAGAAGTGCTTCTACAGTAAAATTACATGAAAAGAAAGGAGAAGAATAAAAAGTGCTCCTACAGTAAAAGTACACTGCACATTTCTCACAGTTTAGTTCAGTGTTTATTAAACATACCCTGAATTTAATCAGGAAGAAACAGTAGGAAATGAAAATAAAAGGCATTCTAGCAAACAACTAGCCTGTAGTCTTCATAAAATGAATCTTTCTTTGAAAGTTAAAGAAAAGCTCAGAGAATAGTTCTAGATTATTTGAGACTAAAGAAATATGGGAATTAAATGTAACTTGCAATACTAATTAGAATCTTGGATGATAGAAAATAATAAAGTTATTGAGATAACTGATGAAATGTAAATATGGACCATATATTAGATAATAATATTATAAAATGTAAAGTTTGCTGAATTTAAACACTGCATCATAGTTGTTGAAGGGAACATTCTTATATTTAGGAAACTAAGTTATTTAGGGGCAAAAGGGCTTGACGTCTACAATTAACTCTAAAATAGTTCAGGAATAAAATAATATTACACACAGAGGAATATATGATGAGGAAAGGAAGTAATGTAGTTTAATTGGTGAATCTGGGAAAAATATACAAGGGATCCTTGTGGTGTTCTTGAAAGTTTAAATATTAATTACAAAATCTCAGAGACATAACCAAATGCAATATGTGAGCCTTGAGTGGTGGTTCCTGGTTCAAGATATAAACATCTATAAAAAATGTTTTGGAATAATTGAAGATATCTGAATATAGACTGATTAATTCTTACTGAATTCTTGTTAACCTATTAGGTATTTGATAATGGTATTATGGTTGCATAAGAAAATATCCTTATTCTCAAGTGATGCATGTTTTTAGGTCTGAAGTGTCTTATCTGCACCTTATTTACAAATGGTTCAGCAAAACAGTAGAGAGAGAAAATAAATATAACAAAATAATTGGGAAATTTAGGTGAAGGAAATATGGATATTCCTTGTACTATTCTTTACCTTTTCTATGGGTCTGAAATTTTTTATAACAAAATAGTTACTGGAATGTGGCAATAATAAAAGCAATTGTAATGCCCTCAACGATACTCTGTATCTACAATATAGCACTATATTCAAAAGTATGTATTAAAAAACCTAACCTGGTTGGTGCGGTGGTAGACCCCTGTAATTCCAGCACTTTGGGAGCTGTGCAAGGATAATTAATATTCTATATGACTGCCACTATTTGACAAGCCCAAGAAAAACTATGAATATAGAAATTCACTGCAGGCTACAATTTACCTCATGCTTTAACTGGCAATGTACTTTGACATATATCTCTAAAATAATTACAACTTTTTACTCTTTCATTAAGTTAATTAGGTTAACTGTCACCTATTCTAGTATTGCTAGTTAGAAGAAATCTGACAGTCAAAAAAAACCAAAACAAAACGGAGTCTTATTATAATTTCCTTAAGGGATGAGCAATTTCACAGCCTTTACCTCAAAAACAAACATATCCAACCTTACTACAGAATTCTCTTAATTTGAGTTCAATTCCCTATAGCTGACTGATCTTCATTAGTTTGAAAATCTAGGCGCGGTGGCTCACGCCTGTAATGCCAGCACTTTGGGAGGCTGAGGTGGGCAGATCACGAGGTCAGGAGTTCAAGACCAGTCTGGCCAACATAGTGAAACCCCGTCTCTACTAAAAATACAAAAATTAGCCAGGTGTAGTAGCACACACCGGTAGTCCCATTTACTTGGGAGGCTGAGGCGAGAGAATCACTTGAGCCATTGTACTCCAGCCTGGGTGACAGAGCGAGACTCCATCTCAAATTAAAAAAAAAAAAAAAGAAAATCTAATCTCTGCTTCAAAAGTCTGCCTGTAGTTAAAAAACACATGTGATAATGTGAAATCAGTTGTGTTGTTAAAGCAGATGAGATTGAGATTGTTTTTCTTTTTTTTTGAGACGGAGTCTTGCTGTGTTGTCCAGGCTGGAGTGCAGTGGCATGATCTCGGCTCATTGCAACCTCCGCTTCCTGGGTTCAAGCGATTCTCCTGCCTCAGCCTCCCAAGTAGCTGGGATCACAGGTACATACCACAATGTCTGGCTAATCTTTGTATTTTTAGTAGAGGCAGGGTTTTGCCATGCAGGCCAAGCTAGTCTCAAACTCCTGATCTCAGGTGATCCACCTGCCTCGGCCTACCAAAATGCTAAGATTACAGGCATATGTCACTGTGCCCAGCCTAGATGAGATTTAAAGGTGGAATAAAAGGATGTAATTTTCACTTAAGGGTAGAAATCTTTCTCTTTGGTAGCTGTATTCTCAAAACTAAAAGTAAACATAAATTAATAAGAGGTACAAGGATTAATTTTTTTCCCTCAGAAAATGATCCCTCAGGACAGGCGTGGTGGTTCACACCTGTAATTCCAGCACTTTGGAAGGCAGAAGGATTGCTTCAGCCCAAAAGTTTGACGAAACCAGCCAGGGCAACATAGTGAGGCCCTGTCTCTAATAAATATGAAAAATAATAAAAATCCCTCTTAGAACAACTTCAGTATTTTAGGTTTGATAGAACCTAGGTTGATTCCAATCATTTAAATACCTAGAGATTTTTTTGAAATTCCAGACTTCCAAGAGTACAAATTACATTTTTATGGTATTAAAATTATGATGAGGTTTGAAACCTACTGTTTTTGAGAAAACATATGCAGATTCTTACGGAATTACAGTGTATAAAACTTACCATTTGATGCTGATGAACAGGGAGTCAACAAACTAAGCGGGGAAAAATGTTGTCTGTTAAAGTTAGCAGCTGCGGGTGCTCCTCCAAGGGGTGCCCCAGGTCCATACATCTGACCTCCTGAAAGGTTTGAAGCAAAGTTTCCCAAATGTGTTGAAGAAGGTGTTACAGAACCATATGGCGGGTCCATATTGACAATACCTATAATGTAGAAGGTCATCACAATTTATAATAGTTACCCCTGCAAGAAATAGACACACCTTAAAATTCTAAAAGGCCTTAAATACATTCAAAACTATTTTAGATAATTAAAAAAATACACCTGTAATCCCAGCACTTTGGGAGGCCAAGGTAGGAGGACTGTTTAAGGCCAGGCATTCAAGACTGGTCTGGGCAACACGTCAATCAAAACATCACCTCAAGAAAAAAAAAAAAAAAAAGTTCCTGGCTGGTTGTGGTGGTTCATGCCTGTAATCTCAACACTTTGGGAGGCCAAAGTGAGAGGATTGTTTGAGCCCAGAGTTCAAGACCAGGATGGGCAACATCATGAGACCGTCTGTACAAAAATTAAAAAAAAAAAAAAAAAATTAGCCAAGTTTGGTGGTGCATGTTTGTAGTTCCAGTTACTTGGGAAGCTGAGGTGGGAGGATTGCTTGAGCCCAGGAGGTTAAGGCTGCAATGAGCTGTGATGGCGCCACTGCATGCCAGCCTGAGTGACAGAGTGAGACCCTGTCTCACACACAAAAAAACCTAAAACTATGTAGATAATTATAAAAGAAACAATGATCACATTATACTCTTAAATTGAAATTATAATTTACTGGGAACAAATTTAATTCTTGATTGTAGTACTTTCAGCACTAGTGGGCATTAATGTTTTAGTTAAAAAGGATCAATTAGCTTTCCTTTACATGGGCTTTTTGTCAAAGTGGACTTTTGTTGCCTTTATAGATCACAAAATTAATGCAAACTTATTTTAAAAACCTGAAACCAAAAACCATATATTAAACAGAAAGTGAAACTTCCAGATGTTCCTATTTCAAAAACGAATGTATGTGTATTTGTGAGAGAGAAAAAGAGGAGCAAGAATAAATGTTTATCTTTAGGGATCTTTAGATAACTTTTTTAAAAAAATGTTTATTTTAGGGATAAAGATAAAACATTTACTCTTCCTCTTCTTTTCTCTCTTACAGATACACATTTGTTTTGAAATATGTTAATTAAAAAAGTATTACAAATGTTTACACACTAAACTATTTACACAAGTAACCTACCTGATTTTAGTCTAATGGGTTAAAACTACAGAAAAAAAGAAATAAAATAATTGTCAATGATTTTCTTTTTTTTTTTTAATTTAGGAGACAGCTTTCTCTGTTGCTCAGGGTGGAATGCAGTGGCATGATCATAGCTCACAGTAGCCTCAAACTCTTGGGCTCAAGCAACCCTCTTGCCTCAGCCTCCTATCTGGGACTACAGGTGTGCGCCATTACACCTAGCTATATTTTTGTTTTACCTTTTATTAGCTTTTATAGAATACATGTCAATATTGGATTTTATGCTTGAACTTGGGAGGCAGAGGTTGCAATAAGCCTAGATTGCGCCACTGCACTCCAGCCTGGGCGTGAGAGTGAGACTCCATCTCAAAAAAAA
>NW_016827678.1:878573-912681 GCF_001698545.2 Rhinopithecus bieti
GTAAATATATATATATATATATTTTATCTATATATGATTTTAAATAGGTTTAAGGACCAAAGAGTTGTATAAAACTACAGGGCAAAAACGGGCTGTAGATACAATTCTACAATGAAGAGATCTGTTAATTACATATTAACCACATGGCCATGCTTTCCATAGCCAATACTGGAACAATTTGTCATTTTTTCTTTGTTTTAAGGAGGCAGGAGATTGCTCTGTTGCCCTTGGCTCACCACAGCCTCCATCTACTTGGCTCAAGTGATCCTCCTGCCTCAGCCTCCCAAGTAGCTGGGATTACAGGTACATGCCACCACACTCAGCTTTTTAACTTATTTTTGTTGAGACAAAGTCTCACTATGCTGCCCAGGCTGGTCTTAAACTTCTGGCCTCAAATGAGCCTCTTGCCTCAGTCTCCCAAAGTGTTGGGATTACAAGTGTGAGCCACCACATCCAGCTAATCTATCATTGATAAAATGCAGTGTGAGGTTCAAAACATCACCTATATGATGCTCCTTGCTGATATGTTCGATCTGAATCTAATCATGGATTGACATAATCACTGAATTAAACTTGCCAAAGAACTCAATGTCAAGAATTGCAGAGGAAGGCAGTAGAATGCTTTACATGGAGGGAGACCAAAGACACATAACAGCCAAAAGTAATGTGTGAATCTTGACTAAGTCTTGGATCAAATGGCAAGGAAAAGAGACACACACAGGCAGAAATAATATATTTGGAAAAATAGCATTTTATGTTGGGTGTTATTATCAAATTCATTCTCATTTTATTGGGTGCAGTAATAGTGGCAGAGCTGTGAAGGCAAACATTGTGAAGACACATATCAAAGTATTTAGGGGTAAAGTATCATGTTTGAAAGTTATCTTCTCATGGTTTGACAAAAGATGGAGAAGAAAAGAAAATAGAGATAGGATAGAAAGGGGGAAAAGAAGGAAAGAAGGATGAAGAAGGGGAGAGATAGGTCAGACAAGACAAGAGAGGGGGTAGAAAGAAAAGGAAGCAGCAAAAGAGAGGAAAAAAAGAGGAGGGAGGAAGGAAAAGGGGAGAGGGAGGGATGGGGGAGTGAGGGAGAGAGTTTGAAAGATGTTAACAATCGGAGAATATATTAATAAATGTGGAAATACACAAGTATTTACTATGCTGTTTATTCTGTCCTTACATCCTTATGTGACTTAAAAAACTTTTCAAAATACAGACTATAAAAACAGATCTGAGTCTAAAATACAAATGATCAAATTATTTACATAAGAAAAGTTAAACAAAGCAAGAAAAATGTGGAACACAAAATGAATTAGGAAGAAGAAGAGAAGTGAAAATTAGGATCTGAAAGAGGTTTAGGAGAAAATCAAAGGACATACTTTATACGTAATAAAAGGAGTATCTTTAACTCAAAATGACCTGAGTTAGGTAATTGATTTGTAAGTTAAACTTCAATGCTAATTTTGGCTCTAATCAACTATATACTCCCCAAAAACCTCACCTTTCTTACAGAGGTCTTTCTTCTACACCTTTTCAAACAGTAGGGATTTATGTTTTTGTTCTCTAAATCTTAATTTTAACCTTTCTGAACTCCACATCTAGATTTTTGGAAAGGTAAAGTATTAAATTCCAATTACTATAAAAATCAAACTTAAAAGCATTTCCTATGCACTGGCACACAATGATCTAAAATCTAATTATATTGATTCTATTGTTTTAATATAAAAGAAATTAATTTTCATAGTACACAGAAATATTTCAGTTGACTTCCAGCAAAGAAATATTTACTGACCATGTTCATTAAATTTTATTTACATGTTACAGAAATAGGTAAAAATAACATTGAGTTCCCATTAAACTTGGAAATTTTTGTCCCAGAATGTCGTATTTCCAATAACACAGATAAGGGGTGGCAACCAAAAGCAAATACTAAATATTTTAGGCTTTGCAGGTCAAATGGTCTCTGTCCCCACTACTCAATTCTGTCGTTGTAGCATAAAAGTAGCCTTATACAATATGCAAATGAATGGGCATTGCTGTGTTTCAGGAAAGCTTTCTCTACAAACACTGAAATTAAAACTTCATATTTTGTGTTGCATATTCATTTTTTTTCATTTTTGTTTTTTTGAGACAGGGTCTCCACCCAGGCTGGAGTGCAGAGGTGCGATCTCAGCTCACTGTAACCTCTGCCTCTAGGGCTGAAGTCATCCTTCCACCTCAGCCCCCCAGGTAGCTGGGACTACAGGTGTGCACCACCATGCCCAGCTAATTTTTGCATTTTTGTAGAGATGGGGTCTCCCCTTAAGCCCAGGCTGGTCTGGAACTCCTGGGCTTAAGCAATCGACCCACCTCAGCCTCCCAAAGTGCTGGGATTACAGGCACAAGCCGCCGTGCCAAGCCTATTCTTAAAAAAAAAATTTTTTTTAAACATTTAAGAAATGTAAAAACAGGCAACAGGCCAAATTTGGCCCATAGACCATAGTGTGTCCATCTCTTACATGGACTGTCTTTAATTACTTGAAATGCTTATATTAAAACCCAATATTATTGCTTTAAATGGAAACTGGCATCCTGGATTAGATCCTACAATAGAAAAGGATATTACTTGAAAACTTGTGAAATCTGCCTAAAATCTGTAGTTTAGTTAGTAGTACTATAACAATACTAACTTTTTTAGTTTTGAAATGTATCATGGTTTTATGTAAGATGGTCACATGAAGGGAAGCTGAGGAATTATAAAACTCTTCTACAAATCTAAAATATTTCAAAGTAAAAGTTTTTTTAAAAAAAGCAATAGCTTACAATCAGGAGATCTTTATATCTTCTACATATATCAGTGTTGTTCCAATAGAAATTTGGATAATAGAAATGTTCTAGATCTTTGCTGTCCAATATGGTAGCTACCAGCCACAAGTGTTTTTTAAGCGGTTGAAATATGGTAGCCTAAGAAGCTAATTTTTTATTTTAAAATTTTCATTAATTTAAATTTAAAAGTACACATGGTTATTGGTTACCATATGAGACTGTGTAGCTCCATTTTAAAATTATTTTAGAAACAAAAAAGATAATGCGAAATAAAACCCAATTTTTAAAATCTGTTATTTTGTATTTGTAATAAACGTAAACTTTTGGTGACAGTACTTTATTAAATTAAAACATAAGAGACTTCTGAGAGAGAAAAACATACCTAGGCCAGGTGCTGTGGCTCACACCTGTAATCCCAGCACTTTGGGAGGCTGAGGTGGGTGGATCACCTGAGGTTGGGAGTTTGAGACCAGCTTGGCCAACATGGTGAAACCCCGTCTCCAGTAAAAATACAAAAATTAGCCGGGCGTGGTGGTACATGTCTGTAATCCCAGCTACTCGGGAGGCTGCAGCAGGAGAATCACCTGAATCTGGGAGGCAGAGGTTGCGGTGAGCTGAGATCACGCCACTGCACTCCAGCCTGGGCGACAGAGTGAGACTCTGTCTCAAAAACAAACAAACAAAAAACCCGCTGCCTGATCAGAAGGCTTATTTATGGAAAATTAAATAAAAACCTATTGTAGCTTTTTAAAAGATTTTTTAAAATAACACCATACTAAACACAAACAACAGCATCTGAGTCAACTAAATCCAACAATCTTTGTCTATATCGCCCAGAGAGTAAAAATATTAGAAAATGACCAAGAATTTTCACATCATTTGTGCACATGAACAGCTGCAGAATGTCAGAAAATACAAACTCACCTGAGGGACTTGGAGCAGGTCTCTGTAATGGTGGTCTAAAACCTGGAGCTTTGGAAGTATCAGACTGATGTAAAGGATCTGAATTTGGCAAATATGAGGATTTTCCTGATAGCATAGATTCTGGTGTTGACTGAGATGAAACAACAGATCCTCCCCAGAAGGCATGAGCAGAAGTAGGGCTGTTTTCAAACAATGTGCTAAAGGGCCCAAATGGTAAGGGGGCACTGAAATTGGGAGCAATAGGCTTATTTGCTGGATGTACTGAATTCTGACAAGCACTTTGTGTACTTAAGGTCGAAGGTAGCTGGACAGAAGAGGGAACACTGTGAGGTCTTTTAATGTGATTGACACTGAGGACTGCAACAGATGAATTTTGCACTGAAGCTGAATTCTTGTGAGGGGCAGTTGTGCCATGAAGGGGTGGTCTAACAGCAGGGGTTTCCATTTTAGGAGTAGGCTGGGGGCATCCCATTTGTGTCTGAGGCATAGGGTAAGTCACTGGGGCAGTAGAAGGCACCGCCACTGGAGCAGAACTTGTTGCTAAAGGGGGAACAGTCATTCTAACTTCCGGGGGAGGAACCTGAGACTGCTGAAGAGGTGGTCTTGGTTCCTGAGAAACAGATCCCGGAGGTTGTTGCTGATTAGAATGAGCTGATGAACTCCCAGAAGAACTGCTGCTGTTTGGAGGTCTAGTGTTTGTTGTTTCTACTACTGGTGGACTACCTGCTTCCTGTTCAGAGGAAGATGCCACTTTATTTGGAGATGCTGATCCACAATCCAAAGGGCTGTTTCTAGAAACCCCTCCTGGCTGGGCTGGTGGTGATGGGGAAGATGGGGATGATACTGGATAGTGTTCTTTGGCAGTAGGCATAGGATATGTGGCATTTGTGGGTGCAGTGCTGTTGTTGCTTGCCGTGGTTGTGACTGTTGTTGTGGTGGCATTGGATGTCTTCACAACTGTGACAAAAAGCTGCCTTCGGACAGAAGGTGAACTTGGACTGCCATTTGTAGATGTACCAGGCACCGTTGAAGCTGATGAACTGGTTGTAGTTGTTGGGCTTGAAGTTAAAGAACCTGCTGAATTCACCTGAGAACCACTGCTATTCTGATTGCTATGGCGAGGCACCATGTGAGGCTTAGGCGAGTTAGTAGCTCTGGCAGGGCTCAAAGGCCTGACAGGAAAAGGACCCCAAGTGGATTGAGCTGGTGGAAAAGTACCTCCAAAGTGGGTCATGGGCAACCTTGGTGGACGGATCTGCTGGAAAGTCTGAGCAGCAAGCAAAGCATGTGCAAACTGTGGAGGAGGATATGCTAATGGAAGAGAAACTGGAAAACCAGGCCTCACATTATTCACTGGGTTCTTAATGGTTTTGTGAGTGGATGCAGAAGAAATTGCAGGCACAGTGAGTGCTGTGGCAGTTTGAGATGTTGATGACAGAGCTACAGTTGTCATTTTAATTCCCATTAAGGAAGTGTTAGCAGCAGTGGTGGTAGGTGCTGATGACCCTATTTTGGAATTTGCTGAGGAGCTTTTCAAACGATTCTTTGGAATAAGTTCATCAATTTCTTTGTCTGGATCCTTGATCAAAGCATTAATCAATTGAGTTGCTTGTCTTGTCGATTCAGTGCCACCCCTATAAATTGAGAAAAAAAATTAAGTACAATCATCCCTACTTTTGAGTATGTGAAGCGTTTTTAATACGTATGTATGTACACAAACACACACACAGTTTTGTGTGTACATACATACACACATACAAAGGACAGATAACAAAAGCTGGGCAGCCATTTTCTTACCATTCTTGAGGCATTCTACAAACAAAGCGATAAACTGTCCTCAATTACTACTTTTATTTTCAGAGGAATAGTAAATGACTTATTTTCAAAATACATTTCACTATTGTTTCCTTAGACTAAGAAACCATTTTCCTACTGTAAAATACACTACAGTTAGAAAAACCACTGCACATAAAAGCCTATGTAATCCACAGTGTTACTGAAACATTTAATACTAAAAATATTGAAACAGTTAATCAACACTAAAATAATACAAGTAAACAAGGAAAATAATAAAACCAAGTTAAGAAAACAGTATTTTATTTTAAATCTTGGTATCTGGGATGACTCCATCTACTAAAAATTCATTAGTAGTTTGTCTATTAGCAGGATAATTATTGTAACTCCTCTGGGAAGATGTCTTAAAATGAGGCAGGAATCCTGATAGTGCCAACAATAGCCATATAAAACCTTAGTGCTGGATCTTCAGGAAAATATTTTATATTTATGGAAACACAAAGGAGAAATTACCAATAAAGGGTATCTAGTTCCCTCTTTTCTAGATAAGATAGGCTGTGGCTACCCGACTACCCAGGGAAAAAACACTCAGAAGGAGAGGACAATTAATACAATTGAGATGGCTACTTGCTTTCTTATTTTTGAGGTATGATGTAACTATTAGCCCTTCCATATAATGCAAAGGGGCATCTGCCTCACACAAACAAACTTATATCTGCCATCTAAAAAATATAAAACTCTTTTTCAAAGGAACTTGAATTTAAAGTAATTAAATATAGCTTCCTACATTCTTATGATTTCTTAGAACATCACTTTTATTTTAAGAATGTTCAGGCATAGACATACTTGATGGGTTATTCAAGATAAGTTGTATCTTCACTTCAGATTCAAATGTGAACTCAAATTCCAAAGACACAATCTCAGAGTTACAAATCTCAAAGGTTATTTGAGAAAGACAAAAACCCACTGCTTAAAATGTAAGAAACGTCCTCCCTGAAAGTCTCAGAACAAATTTTTAAGAATGTCATATAAACAGTTTATGTACAGAAACTATTTATTTAAACCTTTGCTACACATGCATACAAAATTCCTATAAAAGTCTCTAAAACATTTCACAAAAGTGTATTAACCAGGAAAAAAGAAAACTATAAAGTTTATCTTCTCAAACACTAATAAAATTCCCATTTTAAAAAGTATACTATGTAACACAAAGTTCAACTGAAAATTCATATGGCTATATTTCATTAAGCTACAGTGCAATAAAATAAAGGAAGAAAATGTAAGAGACAAAGTTTTGCCTTATAGTGATTATCCGGTCTCCAGTCTTGTCTTTCTGTTTATCGATATCTATGTGTGCACCAGTAAACTCCCGAATAGCATTGATATTACAGCCTCCTCTTCCAATCACTCTGGATATCACAGTTGATGGAACAGATACTTTCTTTGATCTGTTTAAAAGTTGTATATATAAATTAAGATTAATCATTAACAATAGTTATTGTAATTTTAAAAAGGGGAAAGAGTATTACTAAAATGTTTTTCTATAAATACAGAATATTGTTGAATAAGCCTCATCTATTCTAGATGAACAGAGAAAAGGTAATCAGGAGCAACAGACAGGTAAGCTTTATTATAGCTTCTCATCTCATTATCAAAGATGGTTTGCTTTGTTGATTATCATTCTTGACTTGTATCTGTTAAGCACGTACTATGTAGACACGTGCTGTGCTAATGCAAATACTAATGATAAATAAGACAGACATGGATTTCTGCCCACATATACAGACTATGTACACACTAATTATGAAAACACCACCACGTCATGTGTTGCAATAGTGTGTACACACACACGCATAATATATATACACACATATAGATATATATATGTAGATATCTATATGTGTGTATATATATTACATATGTATGTGTATATATATGCTGTTTGGGTATCTAATCTAGCCTCAAGAGTCAAGAAGGACTTCTTGTGGGCCCCTTTGGTGCTTTACTCATATGCTTTTTTTTAGTTTCTAATATATATATCTCAAAGAGTGATATTAAAAATTCATGACCGGGTGTGGTGGCTCACGCCTGTAAATCCCAGCACTTTGGGAGGCTGAGGCAGGCGGATCACTTGATGTTAGGAGTTCGAGACCAGCCTGGCCAACATAGTGAAATCCCATCTCTACTGAAAAAAATACAAAAATTAGCCAGGCATGGTGGTGTGCGCCTGTAATCCCAGCTACTTAGGAGGCTGAAGCAGGAGAATCACTTCAACCCAGGAGGTGAAGGTTGCCGTGGACTGAGATTGCACCACTGCACTTCATCCTGGGCGACAGAGTAAGGCTCCTTCTCAGGAAAAAAGAAAAAAAAATTAATTACTTCCCTGTATTCTTCTAGCAGCATTAAAATGACTATCCACAAACATGAAAACTTTCTAAAAATCTTTAATAATGTCTGGAAAAAGAAAATCCTACTAGAATTTAAAAAGCAAAATCTGAGGCTGGGCACGGTGGCTCACGCCTGTAATCCCAGCACTTTGGGAGGCCAAGGCGGGTGGTTCACCTGAGGTCAGGAGTTCAAGACTAGCTTGGCCAACATGGTGAAACCTCATCTCTACTAAAAATACAAAAAATTAGCCAGGTATGGAGGCATGCACCTGTAATCCCAGCAACTCGGGAGGCTGAGGCAGGAGAATCATTTGAACCTGGGAAGCAGAGGTTGCAGCGAGCTGAGATCACGCCATTGCGATCTAGCCTGGGCAACAGGAGTAAAACTCCATTTCAAAAAAAAAAAAAAGAAAAAAAAAAAAGAGCACTATCCATCTAATACTTGCAAAATTACATTTTAATTTTAAACATTCAGGTCCAGGAAAGGTGGATATCGATTTCCTTTTTTTTTTTTTTTTTTTACAGAGTCTCGTTCTGTACCCAGGCTGGAATGCAGTAGTGCATAGCTCACTGCAGTAATGCATAGCTGGAATGCAGTAGTGCATAGCTCACTGCAGTAATGCATAGCTCACTGCAGCCTCAAACTCCTGGGCACAAGCAATCCTCCCACCTTCCCCAAGTAGCTGAGATTACAAGCACGAACCACATGCCCAGCTAATTTTTAAATTTTGTTTTTAGCAGAGATGGGGTCTTGCTATATTGCCCAGCTAGTCTCGAACTCTTGGCCTCAAGTGATCCTCCTGTCCTGGCCTCCCAAAATGCTGGGATTATAAGCATGAGCCACAGGTGTCAGGCCCAAATTCCTGATAAGCTGATTAAAGAATATTTCTTTTTTTTTTTTTTTTTTTGAGGCGGAGTCTTGCTCTGTCGCCCAGACTAGAGTGCAGTGGCCAGATCTCAGCTCACTGCAAGCTCCGCCTGCCAGGTTTACGCCATTCTCCTGCCTCAGCCTCCCGAGGAGCTGGGACTACAGGCGCCGCCACCTCGCCCGGCTAGTTTTGTATTTTAGTAGAGACGGGGTTTCACCGTGTTAGCCAGGATGGTCTCAATCTCCTAACCTCGTGATCCACCCGTCTCGGCCTCCCAAAGTGCTGGGATTACAGGCTTGAGCCACCGCGCCCGGCGATTAAAGAATATTTCTAAAAGACATACAGTATAAAGTTCTCAATAAAGAGAAGCAGTCAAGTATGGTTCAAACAAGTAAATTATTCATTGAGAATGGTTAAGTAGTAAAAATTGGCATATTTTCTAAAAGGAAGGGCATGATCCCTGTTCTAAGTTACCTGACAATTACTTTTTCCCTAAGGGGCATGATAATCAGCCAGTGATCATCATTTCCAAATTAGTGAAAAACTTATTTGTATAACACAATATTAAATGCATATACAAAACCTTATTTTTTTGTACAAAAATCTACAAAATCTATACAAAAATCTCTTATTATTGTACAGAGAATATTTTGATGATGTGATTTCAATTAATCCAATAGGGTGTGTATGTGAAGGAGTGAACAAGAGAATGTGTTTATAGTGTGTGAAAAAAGAGACAGAAATAAACATAGTTACGACAGGGGCAAGATTTGGTCCAAAATACGGAGGAAATAAACCAAAAACTGTATACTGTACTTAGGGATCAACAGTAGTTACTAAGTTTGGTTCACTATAGCTTTTGTTTCAGACAACCAAAAGTTTAAATTTTTATGAAATTTCTGGAAAGTTCTTTAAAATAAGTTATTAAAGAGTTACAAAGGATCACATTTTTTCCGGATTTCAGGTGTCTTACCTCCTTTTAAGTTTCTGGGATATTGTATTCTTACTCTTGGATACATATTATTTTAAAATCCCAAGCAAAACAAAATTATTTTATCCTGAAACCCTTAAAATAAAATTATCCTATGATTTAAAGACAACAAGTTACTATTATTAGATCAACAATTTAAAATCATTACCTACTCATTCATCAAATATTTACAAGTAGCTTTTATAATACTTCTTTGTATTATATAAGGCTTTGAGATAACAAAGCTGAAAAAGACACAATCTTAAACAAACTCCAATACTTTTGAGAAGCCAAATTAACATGTAATTTTTTTTCATCTAAAATATGGCACAGGCTCTCTCTATTGGTCAAATTTAGCCTTGAACCATCAGTTTGTCTGCAACCTTTAGAAGAGTAGGAGGAATTTAATTACAAGGTAAATAACACTTGACTGTGATATATAGCATATAAAAAGAATGAGAAAAATACTCACCTTCTTACAACTTCTTTCCATCCTTCTTCCCTCTTTTGCCCACGCTTAGGACTTGCTACTGTTAACTTCCCATTTGGAGAGGAAAGGGGAGATGGACCAGATTTTGTACAAGTAGATAGAGAATTACTGGTCCCTTCATTGATAGTTTCTGACAATCTTTAACAGAGAGAGGGAAAGTACATTAAATATGAAACAGATGTAGAATTTTAAAATGATAAAGGTAGTCTACTACACAATTTTTTAAAACTTATTTTTAAATAACAAATGACGACCTTATTTTTCACTTCTCCTCATATTTAGCATATAATATAAAGAGCTTTTTTTTTCTTTTTGAGACAGGTCTCGCTCCGTTACCCAGGCTGGAGCGCAACAGTGCAATCACAGCTCACTGCAGCCTTGAGCTCTCGGGTTCAGGTGATCCTTCTGCCTCAGCCTCCCAAGTAGCTGGGACCACAGGCGCATGCCATCACATCGGCTAATTAAAAAAAAAAAATTATTTGTAGAGACAGGGTCTCCCTATGTTGTCCAGGCTGGTGCTGAACTCCTGGGCCCAAGCAATCCTCCCACTTTGGCCTCCCAAAGAGCTATTATTATAAGCATGAGCCATTGTGCCCAGCCTAAAGAGCCAACTTTAAGAAGATACTATCTAGGGTACACATTTAGCAGAGTTGAATCACGGTAATAACCCCTTCAAAACCAGAATCCATACTTTTCATGTGCTAAGTTTAACAACCAAAAAAAAAAAAAAGAAATTACATAGTAAAAATAATTTGATGTCTCATTAATACAAAATCTAAGCAAAAGCTTATTCTTCAATTCAATTGAAACTGTACCTTCTTTAGCACAAAGAAAATCCTATTTTGCAAGCTGTAAATTTACTTTCTTTACCAAAACATTCAGTAATAAGGTATTTCATGACACTATAAACATTGAAAATAAAAATTGGAACTAACTTTATTGAAGCCTTGCCAGAAACAGATTTTCTCTCTTCCTTTGGAAATGTAACAAGAACCGATGGCTGCTTTTTGCTGCTCACAGTGGTAGTGACCACAGCTGGAGAATGATTGTCACTCTTACGACTGCTGTTGCTGTTACTACTTTCATCGCTGCAGCTGGAAATCCTCATGTTATCACTGTCCCCACTCTCGCTGGTACTGCTGCTCTTGGATTCTCCATTCACCTTCTCTGGCTGACTGTATGAAATTGGTAGTGGATCATCAAATATAATTTGAACGTTTTCTGGAGTAATTTTATTTTTCCTGTTTTTCCTCTTTGAACTGGTTGTAGTTATGGTATTATTTCTTTTACCATGAGAACCTGCCAAAGTTGTCCAGGTTGCAGATATACCTATGGTAGTAGTGGTTGTGGCACTTGGAGGTTCTGTCAAGACTTCAGGCTCATCTGTAAAAGTAGCAATACTGAATTAGCAAGTTCTAAATGTTCCCAGAACGTATTTAGCTATAAGCACTTGAAGAAAAGAAAAACTCAGGAGAGATACTCTACTACTATTAGCCATGTAAGTTATTCTCACATTCACTGGTAATGAGTTGGATAGGACTGATGTACTCTGTGTCCTCACGTTCTGCTCAAAGAACAGCAGGTAGTTATAAAAAATGTTTTGGGGGGCATTTCTGGTGCTGGCGTGGCTCCAAGAAGGCCATTCCAGCCAGCACTCTTCCACCTGCTCCTTAGAGAAGGGAAGATGAGTGAGTCGAGCTCGAAGCGCAGCCAGCCCTTGGCCTCCAGGCAGGAAATGGACAGCACTGAGAAGTTGGGCAGGGGCAGGCCCCGCAAGCAGCCTCTGGTGAGTCCCAGGATAGCACTGGTAGGGAGTCAGAAGGAGCCCAGTAAAGTGCCAACACCTAAGAGACCTTGGGGCCAACCAAAGGGAAGCAAAAACAAGGGAGCTGCCAAGACACGGAAAACCACCACAACTCCAGGAAGGAAACCAAGGGGCAGACCCAAAAAACTGGAGAAGGAGAAAGAGGGGGGCATCTCGCAGGAGCCCTCGGAGGAGGAGCAGTGACCGTGTGTGCTGCCTGTGCCTCATTTGAAGGAGCATCTTCCTTCTGGGACTGGATAGCTTTTGCTTTGCTCCCACCGCCCCCACCCCTTCCCCAGGCCCACCATCACCACTGCTTATGGCCACCACCTCCATCTTCCACCTGTACCCTCACCACCACACCACACAGCACACCAGCCACTGCAGGGCCCCCATGGGCTGAGTGGGAAGCAGTTTTCCCCGGGCCTCAGTTCCCAGCTCCCCCTGCTGACCCATGCATACACACGTACCCTCCTGGACAAGGCTAACATCCCACTTAGCCACACCCTGCACCTGCTGCATCCCAACTCCCTGAGTAGCAGCAACATTGCTCTCTGGGGTTGGGACAACCTCTCTGCTCCTCCACTGTTCCCTCTGGCTTCCCAGAGTGTGGTCTGGGAAGGTTCCCTGTCCTTAAAAGGGGTCCAAGCCCCATCTCATCCTGGCATGCCCTACTCCACTGCCCTGGTAGCAGGTGTGGCCAATGGAGGGAGTGCTGGCCCCAGGATTCCCCCAGCCAAACTGTTTGTCACTACGTGGGGCTCACACTTTTCATCCTTTCCCACCTCCCCTAGTCCCTGCACTAGGTTGGACAGTCCCCTTTGGCTACAGGAAGGCAGGAGGGGTATGAGCCTCCTACTCCCTCTTCACTGTGGCCCCAGCACCCTTGCCCTTTGCTTGGGATCTGAGTACATATTGCGGTGATAGAGATGCAGTCACTTATTGTCTAGGTGAGGCCCACAAGTTCTGTGGCCACCGCCTGAGGTGGGCTGGGGCTGCTCTCCCAACCTTACTTTGCTTCCGCCACTTGGCCATTTCCCCCTCCTCAGAAGCGGCACCAATAACAAGGAGCTCACCCTGCCTCTTCCCAACCCTCCTGCTCCTCCCTGCCCCCCAAGGTTCTGGTTCCATTTTTCCTCTGTTCACAAACTACCTCTGGACAGTGGTGGTGTTTTTTGTTCAGTGTTCCATTCTTCGACATCCATCATTGCTGCTGCTACCAGCATCAAATGTTCATCCTCATTGCCTCCTGTTCTGCCCACAATCCCCTCTCATAAGATACTCTTCGTGGGGAAGAGGGGCTAGGGCATGGCAGGCTGGGTGAGTGACTACCCCAGTCCCAGGGAAGGTGGGGCCCTGCCCCTAGGATGCTGCAGCAGAGTGAGCAAGGGGGCCCAAATCGACCATAAAGGGTGTAGGGAGCACCTCCTCCCCCTGTTCTGCTGCGGAGGGCTAGCCATGATTTGTCCCATCCTGGGGCTCTCCCTCTGGTTTCCTATTTGCAGCTACTTGAATTAAAAAAAAAAAAATGTGTGTGTGTATGTGTGTGTATATGTCCTTTTCTCAGAGAAAAAAAAATTTGGAAGACAGTTTGGAAAATATAAGTATGTACTGTATATTATGTATTGTTATATAATTATTAAATTTCTTAATGTTGCAGTTATGTAAAATCATGTCCTCTTTCTGGGAAATATATAATCAAGTATCTAGGGGTGATTTCACGTGATGTGTATAGCTTATATGCAAACAACTCAAAAAAAGAGAAGACATATCCCATGTGTGCCAAAATGCTTTAAAAATGTAGGTGACATAGAGGTGTTCACCATATTAATCCTTAATCTTTTCTGTAATTTGAAAATTTTCAAAATAAAAGGCTGGAGAAGGGAAATTAAAAAAAAACAAAAAACAAAAACAACACAAACACACATACACACACTGCATGCACATATTTTTGGTGGTTTCATGGCAATGGTTCCTTCCCACAATACAGTCAGTCCTCTTTATCCACAGATTTAACCAACACTAGATTGAAAGTATTCGAAAAACAAAACAATAAAAAAATACAAATTAAAAAAACACAGTATAACAACTATTTACACAGCATTTACGTTATATTAGGTATTAGAGGTAATATAGAGATGACTTAAAGTATATGGGAGAATATGCATAATTTTTATGCAAATATTACACCATGTTATATAAAGACTTAAGCATCTGAATTTTAGTATCTGTGAGGGTCCTGGAAACCATTCCCTGTGGATATGAAGGGACAGGATTACTACACATCCATCCCAAATAACCTTTTGATTACAACCTAGTTAAAAATAATTCCCTCATTTGAAGAAACTGATGATCTGAATTGTAGATGATATTATGAAATTACCATTTATAATACCTAAAACGGTATTATGATGATGCAAGCAAATATCATTCTTGGGATGTGGGCTTAATTATTTATAGGTGGCCAGCACGGTGGATCACTCCTGTAATCCCAGTACTTTGGGAGGCTGAGGCGGGAGGGATCACTTGAGATTAGGAGTTAGAGGCTACCCTGGCCAAGGTGGCAAAATCCCCTCTCTACTAAAAATACAAAAATTAGGTGGACATGGAGGCGCATGCCTGTAGTCCTAGCTACTTGGGAGGCTAAGGCAGGAGAATAGCTTGAACCCAGGAAACGGAGGTTGCAGTGAGCCGAGAGCACGCTACTGCACTCCAGCTTGGGCGACAGAGCAAGACTTGGTCTCAAAAAAAAAGAGAAAAGGACTTATAGGTGCAATGTCAGGATGTCTGCAATTTACTTTCAGATGGTTCAGAAAAAAATATGTGGAAGTACTTAAAGAGAAAAATAAAGCATATATGATAAAATGTTAACAATTTTGTCAATCTAGGTGTAATGTATTCAGGTATTCATTTTATCATCTGTCAACTTGTCTGTAGGTTTGAAATTTTTCATAACAAAGTTAGGGAGGAATTCAGTCAACAACAAAAAAAGCATATATCTTTTCTTTTCTCTCTTTTTTTGATACAGGGTCTTGCTCTGTCACCCAGGCTGGAGTGCAGTGGTGCCACATCATGGCTCACTATAGTCTCAACCTCCCAGGCTGAAGTGATCCTCCTACCTTACTCCCTTATTCCCAGTAGCTAGTTGGGATTACAGGAGTATGCTACTGTGCCCAGCTAATTAAAATTTTTTTTTTCTTTTTTTGTAGAGATAGTCTCACTTTGTTGCCCAGGCTGGTCTTGAACTCCTAGACTCAAGTGACTCTCCCACCTTGACCTGCCACAAAATGCTGGGATTATGGGCGTGAGCCACTGTGCATGGCCTGTCTTAAGGGGTTAATAACTTAAAAGTGTATTTTCAAGAGTGACTGATAATCAAGTAAATATAATTTTAACTAGAATATAAAACAAATGGGATGGTTGTTGAGAAAATACCTTCAACTTTAAGCTTTTCTTTTTCTTGAGCAGCTTGGAGTTCAAAGTTCTCTTTATTTTGGCTTCGATTTCTTCCAGTTTTCTTCTTTGTTCTTCCTTTTTTTTCCTTCTCTTCTCTTTTCTTTTTTCTCTTTTCGCAGCCAAAGCCAGCCTCCGACTTTCTTCCCTTAACTGTTAAAGATCAATAAAGCAGAGATATAACACTGAAATTTACCCTGGAGAAAAAGTTGTCACATAATCATTTAATAATAAGGAAACCATAATATCATAAAATTCAAAGTCATCTAGTTCAATTCATTGTTTTATCAAGATCATTATTCAAACCACTCTAAAGAGACAATATTTTTACAATATCAAGATCAAATTAACAATATAAGACTAATTTTAAAATGGGTAAATAATAAACAAATACATAGCTTTTAATCATTAAGGACATGTAAGTTGAACTGACAAAGAAACATTTTTTGATCATTAATTTGGCAAAATTTTAAAAAGCATCAGATATTAGCACAAGTCTGAGAAACTGAATTATCTCCTGTACTGCTGTGGGCATGAATATTTACATTTTAGAAAAACTAATTTGAAAGGCTCCTAAGAAAAATTACAAACTGCTTATCCTAACAACTTATTCTATAAAATGTCTATCTCTAGTGAAAAACTCAAGGGTTCAGCAATTTTCTTTGCAAATTGATTATAATGGCAATACATGGCAACAAGGTAAATCTATCAATGGGAAGGAATAAATTAACAGTATATATTAACAGAATACTAGATAGCCACCATAAGTATTATAAATATGTACTTGGGAAAATGCTTCCAGTTTACATTTGTTAGGAGAAAAAAAGGCACACTGAAGACTAATAATCACTTTTATGAGAGAAGAGAACCCTCTTTGTGCATCGATTTGTATAAATACAGAAAAAAACCCATAAAAGTTATAAATAAAAGGCTAACAGAGACTACCTCTGGAGGGTGGAACAGGAGGAGGGATAGCAGAAAGACGGTGTCTTTCAATTTTACTTTATATAACTATACATTGCTTCTATTTGTTAAAATGAGTGCATTATTACTTTCACAGTCAAAAAACTAAGTGTAGGTTTAAAAGTCCAAAAATATATCTTAATAAACTATTTAAACTGTTAAATTTTCATTCTTGGTTCATAAAGGTATGAAAATCATCTTTAAACTCTGTCTGCATGTCACCTAAAAGATGTTTCTTAAAAACCATTCTCCACCCATAATCTAGCATTCTGAATTATTTTATGTGTATTTTAAATATGTGTCCAAACAATGTCAGTTAAGGCACGGAGCCTACAACATGTAAAACCAGTCCTCACAAATTCATAAGCCAAACAATATTTAGTTTCCATTCAAAAAAGTCTGACTTCATCTTTTAAGTGTTGTGCTTTTGCTAGATACTCTCTGTCCTGCCTTTCAAATTAACCTTCTCTTAGGTTCTTTTTTTTTTTTTTAAAGCCAAATTTAAATTTTGATAACCCAAGACAGTCAAACCAGCTCTCAGCTAGGTTCTTGAAAAGTTTGGCCCACCACCAGGTTTTTACACCCTGGGGCAATGCAACATACTTACCTTAGGCTAGGTAAGAGATAAGTCTTGTTCCTGAAAAGGGAAACATTGAAGGAAAACCATGCAGAATACCCATACTTTCCCCGGCAGACGGATTTTAGGAAAGAATGCATCTAAAAGCTAAAGATACAGAAACTGCCTGCATCCTAACCCTGGAAATTTATGCTGGACTCCCAGAAAGCTCCAATCTGAAGATCAGTAGAGGAGGAGCTTTTACCCCTGCTGAAGTATTAGGAACAAAACAGTAACTGATGACCTTTACTCCCTGGATCACCACAAGGGAGGAGTAATATCTGATTGGTGAGTTTGAAAGAAGAAACTGAGCATGTGTGACTCAGCTCATTTGAGCCTTGCTTATGTGTTTTCTCCACGTGGACCCCAGTGAAGGAGGGAGAAGTGTGTTTGTTCTGTCTAGCTTTGACTTTGTGGAAGAGGTAAGTAGGTATAAGAGGGAGAGGAGGAGTGAAAACGAAGGTGAAATGTGCACCAGAAAAACGTATTAACAAAGCAGCTGTGGCTCCAAGTGTGTATTAAGTCCCTCTACTTCAGGATTAGGAATAACAAAACCAATATTTTATCTGTGTCATATCTGTTTGGACAGAAAAATCCCGGGAAAGGAATGGTTTGGGGGAGGCTCAAAACAGCAAATGAAGTTTTAGAGTTTTGGCTCATCCATGATGGGTTGTTCATTTTGCTGGAATTTTGAACTTGTCTGGTAGCAGGAGCTAATTATGACTGCTATTTAAGTGGGGGGCCGTGGGGAAATTGGGGGTGGAGAACTTTTTTAAAAGTGTAAGAGTTTTAATTCAGAAACCAGGATTTCATTTAAGCACATATGTGCTAGATGTTGATGGGGGTGGTAGGTTTGGGGAGGTCATAGGGTGTGGCTGGGTCTTAGATATGCAAATTTATCAGGGCGTGTAGAGTCAGTCGGGGGTAGCCCTTTGGCAAGAGTAATTTGAGTTTGGATTATCGACCTTCAGAGTTTAACCCTAAGAGGTAAGTATTTACTAGTGTCTAAATTTTGAAGTTTTAATACCGGTGTTTTGATAATCTGATATATTTTACTAACCCTCTTAATTCACTAAGAGTAGGTAGGGCACTAATTCAGAGGTCCTAGGGAAAATTTCTGCGGGGGAGATACCAAGCTATGGCTATAAAATGACCCAACTTTACATGGCATGGAGCTCTAAAAGTAAGCAGAATTAGCAAGTGTGGATCAACAGATACAGGATTTAAGAGGTATTATAAGTTTGCAGGTGGTAGCTGAAACTAATAAATGAGGTAACCAGAGGAAAAAGGTATAACTGTGAGTGTGTACATACATACACACATATACCTACTATTTTACTATATATAATAAAATATATAAATATTATACATATATATAGAGAGACAGTTTATGTATATATGTGTGTGACAGAGAGAATATCTAAGGGGTAAAGGAAGAACAAATGAGGCTTCCTCAGATAGAGGAAGACAAACAGGAGAAAGCAACTCCAATGGGAGAAGGAAGGCCAGATCAACACTGGTAAACCTCATAAAAGTGGGCATCAATAAGAACTGAAAAGAGGTAAATGGATTTGGCGAGCTTTGTAACTGAAAACAAACAAAAAATAAAATTAAATTAAAAAAACAAGCATTTGTCAGTTGAGATGCCATTGGTTACCTCCACCACAGTTAGTTTATTGGAGAAGCAGGTCACATGGTTCTGAGCTGAGATTTAATTTAAAATAGTTAGTAAGACACAGAGATTATTATAAGCATTAAAAGAAAAGCAAAATACTAAATTTGAGAAAAAGTTCCATTAGGATAGAACTACCTTGATTGTACCTCTGCCTTGACTGAAGCTGTAGGTAGTGGTAGGAGTTAGTAAAACAGTAGAAATTGAAGATAAAAGCATAGGGAGAGGTGCTAATAACTGATAGAAAATCCCAGACAGCATATGGAAAGAGTAACTAAACCATGAAGATTCAAATATGTCCAGAGGCCTATGAAAATACAACTAAAAACCCAGTCTCACTTTCTATATTTTCTCTCACTTTCTCTCATAAGCCTAAATCTCATTTTACTTCTTGGAGAACTGTTGTCATGTTTGTTAGTGTATGTGGGGGAGGTTAGAGGCTTTGAGAAAAAGGGTCAAGTTGTAGAATAACTTCACTGTGGAATGGGAGAGGGCACTAACCCAACTGATGATTTCTAATTGAGGGCTCAGGAAACAAAGTGACACTTGGGAGTTAGGCTTTATAAAATGAGAATTTAAGGAATTGGGGAGAGCCAGTCCAGACTAAACATATACTGCACTGCAGATTTGGATATATGAAAGTGAATGGGATATGTGAGGAGTAGAGAACCATAGTGAAAGATGAGCCTGGAGAAATCAGAGACAAGGACCTGAATGTTTAGAATTTCCTATGCAATCAAACAAAGAGGCACTGAGGGTTTCTGAGGAGAAAGTAAGGCATCGCACCTGTGTATTAAAAAAAAAAAAACGTGGGCTCATGCCTGTAATCCCAACACTTTGGAAGGCCAAGGCGGGCAGATCACGATATCAAGACATCTAGACCGTTCTGGCCAACATGGTGAAATCCCGTCTCTACGAAAAATACAAAAATTAGCTGGGCGTGGTGATGCGCGCCTGTAGTGCCAGCTACTCGGGAGGCTGAGGGCAGGAGAATCACTTGAACCCAGGAGGCGGAGGTTGCAGTGAGCCAAGATTGCGCCACGGCTGTCCAGCCTGGCAACAGAGCGAGACTCCGTCTTTCCAAAAAGAAAAAGAAAAAAAAGTGAAACTGGAAAAGTTACACTGGAGCAGAAAAGGAATACTGAAGACAAAAGAAAGGGACACAGATACACACACACACACACACACACACACACACACACACACACAGACACACACAGGGAGACTTTTAAGAAGCCAAATGCAAAATTTTGGGTGAGAAGTGACCACTCAGAGAGGAAGTGGATGGAACAGAAGGCAGACACAGAGACTGCCAAAGCTAAATAAAAGGTGATGGTAGTGATGATGATAATGATCATGATGACAGTGCTGATACAGCCAATATATAGAGGGTCCAATATGTGCCAGATACAGGTCTAAGTTAACTTACCAAGTTAATTCACTGACTGGATGTAAAGAATGGGAGGCAAAAATAAGTGAGAACCTTAAGGTAGCATCAAGATTTCATTTCTCACTAAAGAGTAGTAATATCAACAGAAGAAAGAGATCAAGAAGTTTCAAAGGAAGGTAGGGAGAAGACCCAACAAAAATTTTCTGATAACTTGCTATGTGCTATGCATGGTTCTAGTTTCATCAATAAACCGGATAAAACATCCTTGCCTTCACCAAGTTTACATTTAGTTGGTTAGAGGAGGGTAGATACAGATAAATAGAATGCATACATTATAGTTTGTTAAAAGGTGATAAGTGCAATGTAAAAAAGGGGAAAAAGCAGCGAGATGAAAAATGTGTGTATGGTGACAAATGGGGGGTTTTGATTTTTAAATAGGGTAATCAGTGTACCCCTCATGAGATGAAGTTAAGTGAACACCTGAAGGACATGAAATATTTCAGCCAAAGAGAAGAGCCAGTACAAAAGCTCTAAGTTAGAGTTGGACCCAATATATTCAAGTAAGCTAGCATGGATAAGAACAGTAGAAAATGAGTTTCAGGGAACAGTATCTGGAGGCTTTGATAACCTAAGGCCTTGCAGAGCATTTTAAAGATTATCTTTTACTGAGAGGGAAATGGAAAGTCATTGTCAGGCTCTGAACAGAAGTGTGATATGATTTGATTTAGATAATTGAAGAGGATCACTCAGAGTGCTACATAAACTACAAGCAATGACGGAATCAGGGAGACCAGTTAAATGACTAATGCAGGTACGAGATTAAATTAATTGTTTGAACCATGGTGAGAAGTGATTAAGATTATATATCTGTATTTTGAGACAAGGTCTCACACTGTTGCCTAGGCTGGAGTACAGTAGCACAATCACAGCTCACTGCAGTGACCTCCCCAGGCTCAGGTGATCATCCCAACTCCGCCTCCTGAGTAACTAATTTTCAGGCAAAGGTAACAAGATTTTTCAATACAATGGAGTATAGAGAGAAATGAAGGATGAATTCAAGGTTTCTGGCCTGAGCAATTAGAGTTGTGGGTTTGGGGTGGGCAAAGATCAGGAGTTCATATTTGGACACATCAAGTGTGGGATGTCTAATTAGGTATTCAAATGGACATGTTGAGTAGCTAGCTGAATATATGAGACTGAAGTTTAGCAAAGAAGTCTGGGCTAGAGGTACACATTTGGGATCAACTGGTGTACCTTTAAAGTTAGTGGGCAGGATAAGACCACCAGTGGATAAAGAAGACCATGTAACAAGTCAAAAGGCTTTTCGCTAAAAGGTAGGGGAGAAGAGGGAACCAGCAAGAGGAGACAGGAACATCCAGACAGGTAGGAGGAAAAAAAGAGCCTGTAGTGGCATGAAAGCCAAGTGAAGAGAGTATATCAAATGTTTTCACTTATTCAGTAAGATAAAGATGGAGAGGAGAAGTAACCATTGGATTTAGCTACATGAAAGTCACTGGAAACCACAAAAGCTTAATTTTAGTGAGTTGTGGGAGTGAGAGCCAGCCTGTCACGAACAGATTCAGGATAATGGAAAAAAAATGGAGGTGACTGAAAGCGGTGGTTCAGGGATCTTTACCGCAAAGGGAAGCAGAGAAATGGGTCTGTAGCTAAAAGGCTGAGGCAAGAGGGTTGAAGTCAAAAGGTTTTCTGTGTTTAAGATTGGAGAAATAAGTATGTATGCTGATGAGAATGATTCAAGAGAGGGAAAAAACAGGAGAAAGAAAAGAGAATTGCTACCGACAGTGCTGTTGAGAAGGAGAAATCATATAGGATCTGGTACACAATGAAGGGACTGGTTACCAAAAGTTTATCTAGGCCGGGTGCGGTGGCTCACGCCTGTTATTCCCAGCACTTTGGGAGGCCGAGGCTGGCAGATTGCCTAAGGTCAGGAGTTCAAGACCAGCCTGGCTAACATGGTGAAACCCCGTATCTACCAAAAATACAAAAATGAGTAGGGCATGGTGGTCCATGCCTGTAATCCCAGCTACTTCGGAGGCTGAAGCAGAAGAATCACTTCAACCTGTGAGGTGGAGGTTGCAGTGAGCTGAGATCGCACCACTGCTCTCCAACATGGGGGACAGAGCAAGGCTCTGTCTAAAAAAAAAAAGTTTAGTCACTGGTAGGAAGTATATGGGTGTAGATGTTGGTGGGTGGATAGATAGGGTAGGCAAAGTCTTTGGAAGTTTTCTTCTGATGCTTCCATTTTCCCATTAAAGGTAAAGAAGAGGAGATGCAGGTACTGGTGGGCAGATAGATGGTGTAGGGAAAGTCTTTGCAAGTTTTCTTCCGATGATTCAATTTCCTTAGGATGCAAGATCACCTACTGAAGGTGAAAGAGAGGTGGTGCTGGAGTTCTTAGGATAAGGGAGAAAGTAAGAAACAGTGGTTTAGATGAACGGAAGATTAAATTAAACTAAGGAAATGCACCATTTTAACTACTGGTCAGCATTAAAGGGCTAGGGAAACCTAGTATAGCTACTGGTCAGCATAAAAGGGTTCGTTGTCACATATTTCAAGTAAAATTAGTCGTAAAGATTGTTTTTTCTCGACACATTTAGTTACTGAGGTTCATGTGAGAATAAGAAGAAAGAAAGGAGTAAGGAATAATGAAAGGGTAGTACTGGTGGTGTTGGCAGGATTATTAAAAGTAGAATTCTAGAGGGCGTAAAGTTGAAAAGATAGAAAGCAATAATCTGAGAATGAAATGTGTGAAACCGAGAATGGGATAGATTGTGTTTGAAACATATACTATTACCTAGCTCTCTAAAAGTTTACAAAAGAAAAAAAAAAAAAAAAAAAAAAAAAGGTAGAGGAAAAAAAAAAAAAAACTAAAATGAAGTGAAGGTGAAAATAACTATATTCAAAAAATGGTAAGTTTAAAATTACCTGCTAGGATTCTAAAGCAAAGAACATAACTTAGTCGTTAACTGTTCTTTTTTTTTTTTTTTTTTTTTTTGAGATGGTAGTCTCCACTCTGTCGGCCCCCAGGGCTGGGAGTGCAGTGGCCGATCTCCAGCTCACTGCAAGCTCCGCCTCCCGGGGCTTACGGCCATTTCCCTTGCCTCAGGCCTCCTCGAGTAGCTGGGACTACAGGCGGCCCGGGCCACCTCGCTGAACCGGCTAGTTTTTTGTATTTTTTGTAGGGGGGACGGGGTTTCCCCACCGTTGGTTAGCCAGGATTGGTCTCCATCTTCACTGACCTTCGTGATCCGCCCGTCTTGAGGCCTTCCCCAGAAGTGCTGGATTACAGCCTTGAGCCCACCGCGCCCGGCCAGTCGTTAATGTTCTAAGAGAGCAAGTAATTAACTGTTAAGAGGATTCCATAGCTTGACCAGATGGAACTACTCCCGAGCAAGGGACTCTTCCACTTAGTAAATGCTCAATAAATAAATGTTTACTGAATAAGTATTAAAAAATCTGGTGCCTTAATATAATGGCCACTGATCTCTTTTTCTTTTGTAGAGACTGGGTCTCACTACATTGGCCAGGTCGGATTTGAACTCCTGGGCTCAGCCTCCCGAGTAGCTGGGACTATAAGCATGTACCACCATGCCCAGCTTACTGCAGCAGTTTTTATAAACCAAATTTTCCAAAATAGAAAGATTGACCAAAGAAGCACTTTTATACAAGGAATAACTTACGTAAGGAGAATCTCAACTCAGACCAGTCAAGACCAACTCCAGTGATGAAGCCAGAATGTAATATAACTCAGAAGACTAAAGAAGTACATTTTCCCAGATGTAAATTATAACTAAAAAATAGTGAACCAAACTCTAATATCCCAATCTGATAATCTTTCAAATAAAAATATGGGCTGTCGTTCAGGGGAAAAGTGGTTCCTCTATAATTTAAAATTTTACATATGTTCCACGCTCACTCAAAACTACACATAAAAGTATATAATGTATGTGGAGGAATCAATTTAGATGGAATTAATTTATGATTAAGAATTCTTCATTACCTTTGGTTTCGATATTATGGAAAAATACACAATGACATTTAAAAGAAGTTTCTCTTCACTGCTCTTAAAACTAAGGCTCTTGAAAGTATAAACATTAAAGTTAAATAATGCTGGCAAGAATACAAGGAAATGACATTGGTGTATTGCTGATGGTACTAGGAAAGTATTCTGCAAGTATCTACTAAACTAAAAATACGTTAGTGCCCCCTTATCGGGCACTTATCCATGATGAATAAATACGTTCCAAGATCCCTGGTAGATGCCTGAAACCTTGCATAGTACTGGACCCTGTATATATATGTTTTTTCATAGAAACCCATGATAAAATTTATAAATTAGGCACAATGAAAGATAAGCAATAATAACAATAAAATAGAACAATTATAACAATATGCCAGTAACACTACTCTTGCACTTTGGGGCCATTATTAAGTAAAATTAGGGTTTCTTGAACACAAGCACTGTGATACCTCAACAGTCAATCTGATAACTAGGGATTACTAGGTGGATACACCGGACAAAAGGATTCATGTCCCAGGTGGGACAGAAAAGGACGGCGCAAAATTTCATCACACTACTCAAAACGGCATGCAACATGAAACTTATGAATTGTTTATTTCTGGAATTTTTCATTTAATATTTTCAGACCATAGGGAAAGCAAAACCACAAAAAAAGGAACTACTGTATGTTGACCCACATGAAGGAACTTACTTCATAAAATAAAAGGAGCAAAATATTTTAAAATATGTATAAGGGTGTTTATTACAACTTTATTTGTCGTGACAAAAAACTGGAAACAAACTTATTATGGACTATTCTGCAGTAACTTAAAATCACTATCAAATGACAATATGCATCAGTTACTAAGAGAGGGGAAAGCAAGTATTAGAGTAATATGTTTGCATGATTCTGTTTTTTTAAAAAAGTACACCATCACGATAAGTGTGAATATTTATTCATTCAACAAATATTTATTCAGTGCCTACAACATGCCAGACACTATTTTGTGGCACATATGTTCTAGTGGTAGAGAGAGACCAACAAGATAATTAAGTATTTTGAATGAATACAGTATTTAGAATGTTGAAAAGAGAAAAATAAAGCAGAGAAGAGCAGAAAAGTACTTGTGAAGAGGAAACTAAAACATGAAGACATCTAAGGGACATTCACAGAAGATGCTGCTGACAGCACAAACAAAAAGAGGACGGTCAGTATGGATAGCGCAACGTGACTAAAAGAAAGAGTAACAAAAAACAAGGCCAGAGAGGTATAAGAAGTGGAGTGGGTCGGCAGATCATTGCAGGGTCTTAAAAGGTCTTAGAGGTAATTGCAGAGGTAAAGATTTTAAATCAATCATATCAGATTTCTAACTTCAGTTATCTTAAAATGATGGCAACTGTTCTTTGTCTGTTTAAACTGAGCACACTGTTATAATAAAAAATCAAAAATTTAAAGAATCAAATATAGATTCTATCACACAACTTGGCCCAATTATACTGCCTAGTATTTAGCAGGCATCAAATAAATGTTAGGTAGTGAATATAAAAATAGGTCAAGCAGTAATTATAGTGATCATTATATCTCTTAATGCACTCACATTCTTTTAACATTTTAAATGACCAAAAAAGCTAATTTTAATTTGCTCAGAATATAAACCAGAAATTTTAAAATGAAGAGTCTCCAAAATAAAATACATTTTTCAGGAAACAGCATTTTCAAATTTAAATTAGAATAAAGTATTTCAAATGATTCATATTAATGCAGGATAAAATGTAGAGCTTAATAAAGCAAGTATAGTTAAAAAAGAATGTAGCTAACAAGTCAAAAAATGTATATGCATAATTATCACTGCATATCCTTTATAAATTTAAACAGTACATGTTAAATTTTATGGCACTTTGACCTTTTTAAAAACATTTTATTTATTTTTTGAGATGGAGTCTCACTCTTTTGCCCAGGCTGGAGTGCAGTGGCGTGATCTTGGCTCACTGCAATCTCCGCCTCCCAGGTTCAAGTGATTCTCCTGCCTCAGCCTCCCGAGTAGATGGGATTACAGGCATGCATCAGCACGTCCGGCTAATTTTCCTATCTTTTGTAGAGATGGGGTTTTGCCATGTTGGCCAGGCTGGTCTCAAACTCCTGACCTCAGGTGATGCGCCCGCCTCGCCCTCCCAAAGTGCTGGGAATATAGACGTGAGCTACTGTGCCTATTGACCTTTTTATAAAAGATGAGGTATGGCAGTTCCATAATATTCAATGTCAAACCAATTATGTTCCTATGATTACTATTCAATTAAGTTCTACAGTACAGAATTATAGGGGAAAATGTGGCAGAAAAGGGGAGTGAAGAAGCTATAAGACTGTCCACACTATATGCTGTTTTGGTGTATTTTACTCCCCATGGGAATAGATGGGAATGATGCTGTAGTCTGCCTGAAAGAGAAAAGTACAAGAGAAGTCACCCATTTAAAAAGTGTACTCATTAGACATTCCAAGATTTGTATTTCACTGGTTGGTTAAGCCTTGGTAGTGCATTTGGTACTTGCTGGCAATAAATTACAAGGCCTAATATCAAAAAACAACAGATGTAGTTGAGGATTAAGAGATCATTAGCTGAGATAAGACTAAAATCCAGAACTAGAAGCTACGTTTTCTGACTTCCAGATCAATGCAATTCCTATAATAAAATGTTGTTAATTTCATTACAAAGAGAAGCTTTTAATGATGTTCAATGTACTCATAATTCTCTCCGCGATTTGAGCCAAATGTAGAAAGAAACCATGTACATAATTTAAAGCAAACAAAACAAAACAAAACAAAAAAACAACGGATTACAAATCAAAAGAAGAGAAAACAAGATGGAAAAAAGTGGGTAGTTTTCACATGTAAAGATTATTATTACCTTTTCCAAGTCTAACTCCTCTAACAAAATGCTGGCGTTTTTGTTTGCTTCAGCAGCCTGTCTATCTTTGGCTTGTACTATTGACTCCATACAAAGATGACACTTCTTCAGCATCTCCTATAATACAAAATTAAGATGTTTCCAGGCTCACAGAACAATTCCCACTTAGAGAAATTCCTAAAAACATGAAGATCTTTAGTAAGGTACTCAAACCTAAGCAATAAAGATCCATGAAAGGGGGAAAAAAGGCGTGCAAATAAAACATAATTGACATGGTATATTTAGGAATATATACAAATAAAGAATCAAAGAGCAGCTTTTGCTATTCTTCAAAATAATATCCATTTAACAGGCACTTTAGAAACAAAATCATTTATCCTCTAATTTAAATATAAGAAATTGTACAGCAAACAGAACTACAATAATTTATGTTGGCTGGTTAATAGGATAAAGGAAATAGTCAATGTCAACAAAGAAAACAGATTTGAAAATTTTTTGAGAAATGTCCTCAAATATTTAAGCTTTGTTGCTCCAATTTCATGTACAAGAAACATTTATAAAGGAATCAGATACATGTACTTATATAATTGTCTCAGTGATTTCATTCTCAAGTCACACTTTAGGACAGCAAAACAGTACTTTCTTACTTTTATAAAATTTTTCTTTATTTAATTTTAGAGATAGGGGCTTGCCATGTTGCCCAGGCTTAAATGCAGAGGCTATTAATAGGCACAATCATAGTACACTGTATCCTTTAACTCCTGGGCTCAAGCGATCCTCTCACCTCAGCCTCCCAAGTACATGAGAGTAATGAGTACCTGAGACTACAGCTGTGTGCCACTAAGCCAGTCTTATTCTTAGTATTATTAAAATATTTATTTTTAATCTCCCCCTCTGCCTCTAAAAACCTGTAATATATAGGAATGTTAATTGTCATGGACAAATCTAGAGCTAGGAAAGACAATGACCTAACTAGTTTAAATTAAAACTTACAGGGAAATGCTGTTCACTATTATGTAATAGCAACTGTGTAAATGTAATAAGAAGACTTTTTAAGATTTGTTGGCCTCTTTGGTTTTCAGAGGCATGTGTTAGGATTTTATTCAAGTGTTAGTGTAAACTCCAAATCAAAATGTATGTCTCCAGGAGGTCTCAATTTGATCTCTAATACGATTCAATTTTATCTTCCCTACATTTCCTGCAAAATTGCTAGCCAATTCATTCCAAAACTTAGTTAAAACTAAAAGTTACCCTAACTTTTACATCACGCTCAAGACTTCTTGCTCATGATTAAAAGTACTATGTTCATTTTACCGGGAAATAAAAATCTATTGGATTCAGTGCTTTCTCAATATAGGTATCAGTCTGGATAAACATACATATACAGAAGACAGCCCTAATGAACAATAACATGTTGCTTTGAATTACTTAGTGTTCACATAAAAATTAAATTAGTTCAATAATTTTTTTATTTTTATTTTATTTTTTGAGACAGAGTCTTGCTCTGTCGTCCAGGCTGGAGTGCAATGCACACTCCTGACTCACTGCAACCTCCACCTTCTGGGTTCAAGCAATTTTTGTGCCTCAGCCTTCCAAGTAGCTGGGATTATAGGCACATGCCAACATGTCAGCCTAATTTTTGTATTTTTGTAGAGATGGGGTCTCCCCATGTTGCCCAAGCTGGTCTTGAACTCCTGGGTTCATGTAATCCACCTGCCTCGGCCTCCCAAACTGCTGGGATTACAAGGGTGAGGCACTGTGCCTGGCTTCAGGTATTAATTTTATTTTAATTAATTTATTTTTTTTGAGACGGAGTCTCACTCTGTCACCCAGGCTAGAGTGCAGTGGCTGGATCTCAGCTCACTGCAAGCTCCGCCTTCCAGGTTTACGCCATTCTCCTGCCTCAGCCTCCCAAATAGCTGGGTCTACAGGCACCCGCCACCACGCCCGGCTTGTTTTTTGTATTTTTTTTTAGTAGAGACGGGGTTTCACCGTGTTAGCCAGGATGGTCTCGATCTCCTGACCTCATGATCCTCCCGTCTGGGCCTCCCAAAGTGCTGGGATTACAGGCTTGAGCCACCATGCCCAGCCTCAAGTATTATTTTTAAAGATAAGATAATCCTATAGCAGAGAATGTTTTATTGATTCATTAGGTAAGTAAATAATCTGCGAGAATCTCTTAAATTGCACACTTCATTCCCAAATACTAGATACATAAAATGGCTGTATATTACACTTTACTACTCAAACTAAGAATTTTTCTTAGAATGGAAGATACATTAACTGAATAGAGTCCCTTGCTCATACAGTGAACAACGTATTACCTTATCAGTGATGGTTGCTATGTATCTCATACATTCAGAATCTGATGGAAACTGATTGACTTCTTTGACTAAGTAGCGCACCACCTTCACATGACCCTAAAAGATAGATACCAATGTCAGATTGAAAACAGACTCTAACAATTCAGTAAATCCATGCCTGAACTAACTTTAACAGTTAAGATTAGTGCCACAAAGTGAAGACTACATTGCATATTTACACTATAAATGAAAAAGAGACAGGCTTTGGTTCCAGTGAGTTAAATCCACATTGATCATTCTCATCCTACCCTCCAAAAAAAAAAGTATATAATATGAGCTAAAATTCTAAACAACTCTGAATAAAAAAAACAATAATTCCAAAATCAATATGAAGAGTAGGGGATATGTCTGAAGGGTGGTGGTGCGGGGGAGGAATTCTTATTTTTTTCTTTGCTAACTCCCTAAACATCAGAGTCTAGTTTCAATTCTGAGGATTAAAAGAGCAAAAATAATAATTTTGTTTTTTCATTCCTTCAGATAAAAAACAAATGTATAATACTGTCCTAGGTAGTGTGAAAGAATATATACTTTCATGAAGAATAAGCTATGATTATTCACTGCAATACAGGTCGGCATCTAAGTTCAAAATCTTTAGATTTGCCCTTTCCTACTTCTTAAGAGCCATTCCCACTTTTTCTAGTCCATACTGTTGCTTTCTGACACAACATCTAAAGTGAGCCAGTCGGGATAAACAGCTGTTAATCTTTAGTATATTTTTTCTATTGCCTCTATCTCTTCCTTTTAGACTGTATGTTTCTAAACTTTTCTCTAAATGAATAGCTCAAATGCCACTTGCATCATTCCCTAAGGATCTCTCAAACACCTCTACAGTGTTTAAGTTATTTATATGGGACAACTCAAACAGTTACCTAACTTTGGGTATGGATCTTACCTTTCCATATTGCACCCTATATAACATAGTATATGTTATATATACATATTCTATGTTGCACCCTATATAATATAGTACTCTAGCCCACAGTTGCACATGGTAGGTACTCAAGAAATAATGGAACAAATACATAAGAGTATAAAAGATAAGCACTGCTCATCTGAAGTCAGTAAGTCTGTTTGGAAAGACATAAGCATGTTAGATACCAGAGTAATAACTAATAAAAATAATAACTCTAATAGAGTAATAACATAAAAATATGTATTTCTCCAAATGAATGATAAAGACTGTCAAACTTGTACAAACTCTAGAGATTAGAGATCTCAATGTGAACTCAAATAGGATGAAGAGTTTGGCAGAAGGAGAGACTTAAACTATAACTACAGAATGAGCAACTTTGGAAAAATGAAGAAAAACATGGTCATTCTATGAGATGAGAACAAAGGTGATGTGAGAGACAGGAACAAGGAAAAGACCAAGCAAGAAGATAATTCTCCACATTAGGGATTTTAATGGGAGACAAGACTCTATAAGCACTAAATTGTGGTGGCTTTGAATACCAAACTATGATTGGATTCCAAATGATTTCAGAGATTTGGGAGACACAGAAAGGTTCTTGAAGAGGTTCTCTAACATAGTAGAGTGGTTAGAAAGATTAACTTGATAATGATATGCTAGCTTGCTTGGAGAAGAGGCAGCTAGCCAGTGAGAAGGAATAAGTTTGATTTCTGAGTAACAAAAATATAGAGTCAAAAATACAGTCACTGGTAGTCCAGAATATCTAGGGAAGAGGTGGAATAAAAAACAGGAGTCAGAGAGAATAATAATAGAAAAAGGAAGAGAGAGCTTATCGCAATTTATTTATTAAAATTTTTCAACATTTTGGCATCTACAGGAAATTGTATCTACATATCTCCAAATGACAAAACTCAAAATTATAATCTCTGTAACAGTAATCTGATATTCCCAATAACAAACTAAAGCTGTATTTAAGAGCTCAATGGATTATCAAACAATAAAATCAAATTACTTATACACAGCTCTGTGCTATGTACAAAAAGAGAAAGTTTGTTTCACTTTCACAGAATTCATACTTTTACCTTTAAATATAATATACTTGAAATTCAGTAGTTTAAAATGCTGGTAGTGGCATTTTCATTATTTAATTCATTTTTTTCCCCTAGTATTTAAAGTCAATAATCGAAATAAAAACAAATTTTATTTTTTTGAGACAGGGTCATACTCTGTCACCCAGGCTGGAGTGCGGTGGTACAATCTCAGCTCACTGCAACCTCTGCCTCTCAGGCTCAAGCCATCCTCCTATCTCAGCCTCCTGAGTAGCTGGGACTGTAAGTGCATGCCATCATGCTCAGCTAATTTTGATAAATTTTGCAGAGGCAGGGCTTCGTTCATCTGCCCGCCTTGGCCTCCCAAAGTGCTGAGATTACAGGCATGAACCACAGTGCCTGGCACAAACCCCCCCCCCCCCCCCCAAAAAAACCAATTTAAGTGATATTTTTCTCTGTAGTGGTAATACAAGAAAACACTCCTTAAGAGTAATTAACTGGAGGTACTTACTTATGCATCTTAACTGGATTTATACTTTGTGAAGATTAAGACTGCAACTAGATTTTGAAAACATTACTTAGAACAGCTTTTTAAAAGTTTACTTAGCTCTGATGTCCAATAAGGTTAAAATTAATGGCTTTTCTGCAAAACCTGTATGTATCTACATTTAACGTTGCCATCAGAGTAATTATTTGCATGTTATTGCTTTCATCACAGCTGCAAAAGCACAAAATGAGTCTTTAGTGATCATTAAGCCATGTACTTCGTAGTGTAAGTAAAAAAACATCCAGGTAAATGAGGATGAAAGACTTATACCTTTCTAAATGCTGCCATAAGAGGAGTTATCTTGCGGTTATCTGCTGCATCCACATCTGCACCTGCTTGCACCAGTAACTGAACCACATCGAGGTGTCCACCATTTGCTGCTAGCCACAGTGGAGTGTTCCCCTTCTTGTTACGTACATCAATATGAGCTCCCCTAAAAACCAATGATACAGATAGCATTGTCTTTTTTTTTTTTTTTGATACAGGGTCTTGCTCAGTCACTCAGGCTGGAGTGCAGTGGTGAGATCATGGCTCTCTGCAGCCTCCACCTCCAGGGGTCATATGATCCTCCTACCTCAGCCTACAGAGTAGCTGGGACTACAGGCCCATGCCACTATGCTCAGCTAATTTTTAAATTTATTGTGGAGATGGAGTGTTCCTGTGTTACCCAGGCTGGTCTCAAACTCCTGGGCTAAAGTAATCCTCCCACCTCAACCTCTCAAAGTGCTGGAATTGTAGGCATTGTCACCACACCTAGCCTAGCATTGTCTTAAATAGAATGAAATGACACAGTAACAAAAATCAACTATTAACATGTGAAAATATCCTGTAAAGATAAAAATTGTTTTCAATAATCAAAGATTTAAATATGTCTTGCTCTCAGAATTATACTACACAAACTATATCCTATGAGTCAACTGTAACTGTTTCAGATTATTTGTATTCACATACAGCTTGACCATTCCTAATCTGAAATCCAGTATTTGAAGTCTGAAATGCTCCAATGAGCATTTCCTTTGAGTGTCATAACAGGACTCAAAAAGTTCCATATTTTGGAGTTTTTCCAAGTAGGGATACTCAATCTGTGTTTTGTAGTTATGTTAAGGATAACATGCAGGTTTAGCATTCATTCAGTGGGCATGATGTAGATGAGAAGACCCATGGTTAATAACAGTTAATAGCAGTTACTGCCAAATACTACTGCTTAGAATACCATGCAGAGGTCTTTGAGACTGCACGAAAACAAGTTAAATAGACAAGCATCTTTGGAAAACTAGCAGGCAACTTGTACATGACTGAAAGTAGAAGGTACCCTGGATCCTGTCTGATTATCTTAAATAGTCCCATAACCACACCTAAAAGCCTTAATTGCTGTAAAGAACAAGAAAATGAACAATGAAGCCTTAGATCACTGCCAGACCTTTAAGACTTGTGTATGGGGGATGTAGTATGTCTGGTAACAGATGGATGTTCAAATAGCTTGTTATTATAGATGTTAAAAGTAATATAGACAAGAATCAAAGAAAAACATTTTTAGGTTACACAGAAACAAATCAGACAATGTAGCATAGCTCTGGATGGCTGGAAAACAATGGGTAGGTTTGGGGAAAAAAGCACTTGTTTATAAAAAAAGAAATAATCACATTTGATTTTTTAAATAGTTTAACTGCCCAGAGAGAATGGTAATCACTAGTAACACTTGTGTTCATATATGAAGGGTATGGTAACAACATACCTGCCAATAAGAAGCTCACAGAATTTGTAATGCCCTTTATCTGCTGCTATGGTTAAAGCTGTATCTCTTGAGGAAGGAACTGGAGGGGCATTAACATCAGCACCTTTATCCAAAAGAACTCGGCCCACCTCCGCATATCCACCAGAGGCAGCTTCCATTAGTGGTGTGAGACCAGTCTAGGTTTAGTGTAAAATTAAAAGTAACGACACATAAGAGACTGGAAAGATCTAAAATTTTAAAGAATAACAATTTGAAGAAGGAATATGATACAGTTGTTACCAAGATTCACAACTAAATTTAATCATTGACCCTTATTAGCTCCTTCGAGTTACAGTCTGATCTATTAAAAGAAAATAATTCTACCTAATCCCAATAGTATTGTTGTTAAAAAAAAAAAAAAAAAAAAAAAAAAAAAAAAAAATATAAAAAAAAAAAAATTTATT